>NW_009727646.1:7500-74192 GCF_000703405.1 Apaloderma vittatum
AGACACAGACATATGTCACTATTGGCTGCATTTGCTACCAAAGCGTCCAGACCAGCATGTTTTACTGGAACTGTGGATTTTGCATCTTATTCTTCAAAATCTATTTATAAAGTCAAACATAAGAACAGAATTATTCTGGAAGCTATAAATGGCACCGATATTCCAAACAAAGGTAGTGAGTAAAGCTGAAGCCCTGCTAGGCGTTGCAATAAATTGGAAGTGATGATTTGAAACTCTCTAATGGCTGTAAGAAAGCCCTAATGCAAACACGCTACTTTTATTATGTTCCAAAAGAAACAAACAAAAATTCTCAATGAAAGATTGACTACAAAGAGTATAAACTACTTTAAAAACAAAATTCATGCTACTATATTTCAAAATCTTTCTTTTCCTCTCTTTTTTTTTTTTAAGGAATGTTATGAACCACGATATTTGAAAATTGGGTAATTTTGTTGCGTAAGCAGCCTTTCTTAAAGAACATTTAAATGACCCAGTTATGTCTCTGTTTTATTTTTGTAATATTTTTATATGAAATAGGATAAGACTGCAGTTAAACGTTGTTCTTCAATTTATTTTTCCATCTGCTTTTAGCTGCAGGATAGCATATTTTATCACATTTGATATACAGGGTCAAAGGAATAAAAAAATTAACCCTGTATTTTTGCATAAAATGTATAAATAAATTCTGATGGTGCAAGCTCAGCAAGTAGAATATTTTTACTAGTTCTATCTTGTGATAATGTTTTTGTAATCACTTATATTTCAGCTGCTAACAATTGAATGCAGTTTTCTCTGTTATTAACACAGTTTTACAAATCACAGGGAAAAATCCAGTATCTGAGCAAAAGAGGATAAAAGGTCACATTTTCAGAAGGTAATCTTTTCACACATACAAGAGGCAATAGGCCAAATCACTTAGCTTTTCCTAGCTAATCAAACTGCACAATTTCAGCATAGTGGTTCTTTTTAGATGTAGGTGGTGATAAAACGATCCTCGGCTTGGGAACACATCCAAGATACATACACACTCCCAAACACCTCCCCCTACTCACCCCACCTCCAGTTGATTTGAACACAGACATATTTATCAATACTTTTTAAGGTAGCAACCATGCTGATGGGGACAATTATGAAACAAGAGAGAGGTCACAGTAAATCCAACTAGGAGTGTGTGACCAAAGTTAACGTGGGGAAAAAACAAACTAGTGTCAGCATCAAGCATCTGTTGCTGCTGGTGCGCGGACAAAGCGAGTGCCAGAACAAGGAGGCAGTTTTGTAGATCCACTGTTTGTCAAATCGCCCACTGAAGCAAGCCTTGAAATCAGCGTGTGTACTGTGGCCATCTGTTTACTTTTCACTAGCAAAAGTCTGACTCTTATCATTTCTTTGAAGCCACGGTCAATGTCAAGAAATAGGTATGGTTCTGATGATCGTGCATGGATTTTTCACTTGGCAAAGGGACAAAAGGAAGGAAGAAGAAAGACCGAAGTACATAATTAGCTCTAAAAAAAAAAAGGGGGGATTACAGGAAAAGGTTCTTCATTTATTCAGGTATATTATACTCCAAAGGGATTAAGCTGTAAAGGTCCCATGAAAGCAATCAGTGAAAAGAGAAAGACTGGCCTGCCACAAAAAAAATAATAAATGATTTAGTTATCTTGCTTTGTAGCAGAGAGCTTCTGAACTGACCTGAACTTAGAGAAACTTGTCTCTGCTCTCTTCTCTCCAGTTCCCCAAAAGAGAATAGTTAAAACGACTGATGTTTAAGTGGATTTAAAATCTCAAATACTCTTGAATCACTACTAAATCCATTGTCCATTTCCAACGATATTCATGCAACATCTCATGCACACATCTACTGCATCTTCACCCACTTTAAGCCTTTCTTTTTTCTTTTCTTTTTTTTAGAACTCGCATATATATGCTTTAACCTGTACTAAACAATCTTGTTTGCTTATTTACTTCTTAAATTTCTCCCTGTTTCACTTGTGTATCTACTTGCATTTCCTGTCCTTTCTCTGGAGTCTCAAAAATTCCAACAGAGAATTTTCTTTGAAAATTTTCTCAGGCTTTCTCTGTTTTTTAATCTTTCAAAATCCAGAAGTTATTTCCCATATTTCCACTTTCTTTCTTCTCTTCCTCTGTACCAGGTCTTAATAGGGAGTAAATGATAACCCAAAATATCACAAGTTAGGTACTATATGATTTACATATACGTGCAGATGTATTACAAAAAATTCCACTGAAACATCCTTACACATACAGAAAGACTTACATTACACACAGGACTAAAGAATGTAAGTAAGACATGGTTGTCTGATGAACGTAATGCTGTCCCAGAAGGAGATACTGCCTAAAAATTAGAAAAATGTTCACATACCAGCTGAATGTATACGGTATGATTTCTCTAGAATTACAGCACTCTGAAAAATCGCAACTTTTACATTTAAATCCTTGCTGGGTGTGATAGAGGCGCGTGTTTGTGCATTTTGAAACCACCAGTCAACAAACAGATACACTGTTTTTTTCAACCCATTGAAACTTGAAAAGAAAATGCACATTTTGTGCAGAAGCTAAGATTTTTACTGTTGAGTCAGGTCTTTCAACTCTGAAACAACTGCTCAAGACAGTTTTACCTGCTCCACCAGGTAAAAGAGGTATTGCTCTTGAAAAGTCTTACATACAACATTTAGGGAAAAAAAAAGATGAGAGAAGATGTAAGCTTACTATCATGTGGGTAGCATAACAGGCTGTAACTTCTGAGAAATACAAGAAGGACTATATCTTCCTGTAAATAAAAAGAATGCACCTTTTGGAGTTGTTCTTTAAATTCAGTATTTCCATAGAGCACATAAAGAGTTATCACCAAAATTAGTGAAATCTTTCAAACTTCTTACTCCACAGAATAACCTGACGAAAGCAGACCACTCACTAATAAAGTGCAACTTAATAAATCATGTGAAATCTTATTTTGTTCAAACCCTTACTAACTCCTAGCACCATCTGTTACCATCAAAACTATATGACAAGATATGATATATAATTAATAGGTAAACAACAATCTAATTAAAATGGACAAATACTCCATGTTCCTGCCATTTGGGAGCTCTAATTACAGACTAAATTTTAAGCTTGAATTAAATATTTAAGCTGGAAAATTAACTTTCCTTCTCGAGCCTTGAATACATTAATACAGATATGTGAAGCGACTTCCTGATGGGAACTTAAACATGTAATTTAGTTTCATCAAAGCAGTTACTAATTGTTAAGCAGCAGTACCTTACCATATGTACACAATAGCTATTTAGAGCCGAAAAGGTGGTTTTAAAGTACCCCTCTGCAACCCTTTTCTGACATAAATATAAAATGTATATACAGCACAGCAGTTTACACTACACACTGAAAATAAATTACATAGAGACTTCAGCTTTCAGTGGGTCTTAGCATGTGCAAGTCTGAAGAGATCTAGACAAATAAATGTGTATTTTTGCCGCCGAAGAAACTACAGAACATCTAGAAAACTTAGGCTATTTTTACACTCTACTTAGTTGTAGAATTCTGAACTTAAGGAGTAAAAACATGTCATTAGACCGAGGCATCTAGTAAAACAAAATGGTGAAAAAAATCCAAGTATTTAATCTAACTTAAAAAACTGATTCAAATTTTCCTAAACACTAATGTCAAAAGAACAGAAATATGAATTAAATGGAGAACAGCACTATACAAGACATTGTTAAAAATATTCCAAGTATGCAAGTGGCTAAAATTTATCTAAAACTAATGCAGCATAGTAGATACCATTGTATCAGGACTCTAAAAAGTATACTAACACAGGAATTTGGAATGTCTGCATTCCGACCAGTACTTGGATGTTAGGTGTTTAACAGTGCTCACCACTCAACAACAGACGTTTTTAGAAAAAGAAAATAAAAGATACTCTGCTCTTTATGCAAACCACAACGCTCTCCAACTAGTGCTGAGTTGAAACACCTTGCAAAGCATCTCCCTCATCTTACGGATGCAGAAAGTGAGGCACAAAGACGCTAGGTGACACCCACAACCATATGTCAAGGCATCAATGGTGTAAAATACTCCATGTATACAGAACACTACTCTTTTCTGTGTTCACGTGGTACTTTTTTAAGGGAGGGTGCACAAGAATTTCAGTATGGTGTCTGGCTCTTACAGAGTCACATGGCCCAAGTCAGCGATACACATGAAAAAAGATCCTGAATTTCCTGATTTTCAGTATTCTACTTTAATCCTGATATTCTTCTTCAATGCAAAAGAAATACATTCGACTTGCTTTAATTTAGATTCAACTACAGAAGAGCAGGACACAATGTTAAGAGCAGTAGTGCATCTTTTTACATATCCTTGAGAAAGTATGTTACACAGGGAGGAACAGAACATAAATTTCATTAATCTAACCTTACTAATTTTTATTTGCAGCATAAATAATACAGATGACAGATGAACTACTGGGCCGTGATTTCATCAAGGGTTTCTAGTGACATCAAAACCAAACCTCTAATAGTTTGTGATGTCACTACAAACCCTCAAGGGATTTCTCATTTCTGAACGCAGAAGAACATGGCAGCTTCTCCATTTACATGTTTACGGGACTGCAGTCCCAGAATAAGCTTTGAGACCTACTCTGCTTCTACCACTCCCTCACTGCTATCCCTTGACCCATTTCTGCAATACAGTTACAATTTTACTTTTTCTACATGATAAAAGTAGAAGGGCAGTTTACAATAATCAAGCTGGTACTTTCAGTTACAAAGACTGATACTGTTCTTTACACAAAGCTTTAGACTTGTACCATGTAAGCACAATTTACATTTTAAATTTACTGAATCTCTTAAATATTATAAGCCACTTATTTTAACAATAGCCATGTCTTCACCATACTTTCATAATACAGTCTGTGAAGCTACTTAAAAATGATTAAATAATTCCTTAGCAGTTAAAAGAACGAATATCTTTCCTCCTGGACAAAGTCGACTTGGAACTTAGGTACTATAAATATTCTTTAGAGCTGTACTTATAAGAATTTCACCCATGTCTGTCCATCCAACCATCCTGAGCTACTTAGCTTTGAACAGACCCATAGCTTATGTTCCAATCCGTATTTTCCAGGTGATTACAGTAGGTACTCTGTATAACATACATATATACATATCTGTGTTAGGTGCAGAAAACAAGCATGGAATCCTCCAGCCATATACCCTTCATCAATTAGGCCAAGCTAACTGGACAGGAACTGTGCATAATTCTGTTGTCTCAAAGTGGAAATATCAAACAATCCTGGTGACAGCAGGAAGGAGGCAATTCATTGCCCAAGCAGGCAATGAAATGCAGACACCAAGTGAAGATTCTTCTTGTGGTGGACACAAGCCATGACAAAGATCCACTGCACTTCCTCACAGCCATTAAAATCTATCTTCTTTTAATTACAGTTGGTTAGGTTTTGAATCACACTCCACTTGCAGGGAAAGACGGCTGCTAGGCAAAACCAAGTACCAAGTTCTGGAGAGCGCTGCCGTTCCCTCCGCAGTCCAAGATACAGCCATATTCTTTCCAGGCCTATTTATAGACCATATTGTACTGTACATGTGCCATGGATCCTAATGTGAGGAAAATTATATAGATATTCAAAGCATGACATATTGATTCAACATATTGAACGGATTGTTTTTTCCTCTATTTATTTAAATGATTATAATAGTTTATAGTGAGCTTAGCCCTTGAGACAGATGGTTGTAAACTCAAAATTTAAGTTTTAAATAACTGTATTAAAATGAAGCAAATGATTTTATCCACATTAGAAGGAGAATGAATTTATCTAAACGCAGTCTTTAACCCTCTCTTGAGTTGTTTGTGACTATTTATCAAAGAAAGTGAACTTCCTAAATTGTTTCTGCTGATGAATTCGCAACTCACTGACTGGAATTTTAAAATATGTCTCATTATAATGTGTCTGATATGCATAATATTTTTACACTGAGTTAGGCAAAAGTAAGCTTGGTTTTAGGGCAAAGAAGGGAATTCTACAATTATCCATTTTGAAAAGAGCCTTAAACTGTAAGTCTACAGTTTATATCCCATCTAATTCTTTCCAAAATAAAATTTCTAAATTGCCAGGCACAAAAGCATAAAGTAAAAAACTCTGTCCATAATTCATGCAAGTGAATGAATCAGTTTTCCCTTTAAGACTACAGCTCTACAAGAGTTCTGCCTGTAAAAAATACTGAATTGTATTTATCCTACGAGAGTTTAATCCCTTTGCATCTCCCAATTTTATGAGCACCCTTTTTGTCCTTTCCCTCGTAGCTCTCCATCACTGCACCTTATGTTTGCTTCCGAGTTTCACTGCTAGACACTGTTGAAGGAGAACAGTCACTCAGTATTTAAATACGGTAACTAAACTTCATGTCACTGATTCCATTTCAAAAATATGCATTGATAAACACGTTACCCATTCAAGCCCGATGATCAGTCCAAGCACTGCACAAACCACTTAGAGCTCCAACAGGTAATTCTAAGAGATTCATAAAAAGTAGATCTATGTCAGCAAGTGGTAACTGCTCAATGTGGGCAGACGGGTAAACTGAAACAGTTAATGCTAAGAACCAATCCTCAAGCACTACCTCTTGTAAGGGGTTTTAATTTGGACTGGTCATTTTCAGGACTAAAAGCCCATTAGTAGCTGTTGTAAAAGAATTTCATTTATACACTGCTGGTGTGCAACTTCTGATTTAGCTTAATCCAAAAGAAATCAATATTCCCAAAACTGTGACTACTCTGGAGTATGAACACAAGCACAGTGGAGACAATCTGCTTCAAAGATACATTCCCGATCCAAACTAAAATGCTAACCTAGGACCACACTAGGAAAACCTAACCTGCATTCAGCTACGTTGGTTAATTAAGGATGCACATAAGGGCCCACTAAAACATTTTTTGGGGAGCCTGCAAGAAGCAAGAAGAATCGCTATTTGCTAAGTTTCTCATGCTGTAACGCTGCTGGATAAAGATCAACATCATATTTAATATACCACCAGTCTCCTTTCATCTTTACTTTCCTCCTCATGAGGAGAAGTTAATAATCATTCAGTGAGATGTCAGATCACAAAAGGTATGAATTTTTTTTTATGCCCATCTAGTGTCATTTACTAATCTGCAACTCCAAACTTAGCAATGGTTGTGAAAATCTTAGTGAGTCAGGAAGCTTATGTGCATGGTTGTTTTTTTCCATGAGTGAGAACTAAAAAAAAATAAATCTGATTTAGGAAATCATATTTAGTGTGATATTTGATAGAGATGAGACCATTTTTCTTTGATACTTAAAGGGACAACAACACACTTTAAATCTGAAGAATCTCTCCTATTAAACTAATACGCAAAATTTGAAATTCTGTAGTGAAACAACAGCTTCACTATGTAAAACGATGAAAGAAACAGCAGAAAACTTAACAATGAGCAACTATTAAAAAATTAAGGTGATGTGCTGTCCTGTTATTTTTTTTAGTTCTTCTATTTTTTTACAAGTCATCTGAAGAACATCATGTAGGTTAGTTCCAGGTTACCATATCAGAATTTTGCACAACTCTCAGTACAGGCTAAACACTTGAGCAAAAATGTATTTTCTGACAAGCCTTCAAAAGCAGCATCTCTGCAGTGTGCCTCCAGACCCACACCTGAGCAAAGAAGATAGAGACCTCCACTAGAAGGCTCAGCAAATCCTCCTTAGAGTCACTCTGCATTCTCCTATCAGCTGTTTTGTTTTAGCATCACTGAGGCACAACTGGCCTTGCCAGGGAGGTGTTATCACCAGTAACTCCTCAGGTGGGATGGTCTCTTTTTATATACTGTTTAGCATCCCTGACTTCAAGAGCCTGACAGGCGTGTCTTATTTGTAAGTTACTTAATTCAGTATTTTTGTAATTATTAGGAGTTTCCTGAAATAAAGATCATCTTTTACATATACAAAGACAGAGTGCTGACAATTCAGAAATTAGTATATTCCAATACTATGCAACAATCTTGATTAGCGAAACTGGTTAGCGAAACTTGGTCACTAATGCTACTGAATTAGGATACTTGTTTAATTGATTATTTAAAAGAAATAATAGAATAGTAAACAAAACTGTGAGCTATTGGCTATGAATAAATGTGGGCTTTCAAATGGCTACGAAAAATTCCTCATAGTAATTACTATTAAAAATAAACTATTTAGCTAAAGGAGTAATCACTGTCATGGATCACAAAATAACTGACACAAAATGAAGTCCAAAATATTCATGTAAGAAGAGGAACTAGATACTCAGAACTGATATTACACATGAATTGCTTTTGGGTGCAATTATCCTCCTCATACGTTAATATAATTTTGGCATCTTATTATGTTTTATCCCACGAGGAATTTTAATTCAGAACAACAATTATCAATAAACTTTCTTCACAAAAACTACCAGTCTCACATTCTAGCCTGATTTCATACAATCCTGCAAACATCAACTGGTTTTATATATTCTGTGGTAAATCCAGTGACAGACACAGTTCAGGAACAGAAGTTTAGAGCATACACGTTCCTATAAGAACAAACATTTCCTTTCTCTTGTTTACTATGCCACACAGTTATAACACCTTTCTACTATACGGTGTCACTCAGAACATACAGTACTCATTTCATATTGATTAAAAAGTGTTTGAAAACATTTTATCATATTTTGAAATACAGCCTGCATGTTTAGCTCCATTTTTGATATCACAAATACAACAGATATTAAGCGTGGAAAGCATCATGAGTGGATCGTAAAACAAATACTTTGACCAAAACCACAGGGCATTCTATGCCTTCAATCAAACGACAGCAATTAATATGAAATTCTAAATACAGAATATAATGCCACATAAATAGTATAACAGCCAAGTCCTGTCTAAGAAGCCATATGTTTTTTCCCATTGTTCAAAAAAAGGAGATGACTTCCCGTCACTTATGTTTCTGATTAGCAAGGTGATTTATGCCACAATCACTAAAAATGCCAGCAAGTGAATGAGAAAATGCATAGTGACTGCACCAGATGTGCACAATAAACAGGAATCCCATTGTAATCTCTGGTACTTAGTTTATATGAAGGTAATGTAAGAAACACTCTTGGATATGGCAAAGTCACTCTTTTTTTACATTTGACTATAAATGATATGAAATAAATTGTGTGTTTTATACTTTATGGCATGCATACATTGATAAATTAGGTACAGTTTTGTATCCCGACTTATCTACAAGACAAACCTGGCTAAGATCATGGGGATTAATTGCTTCAGAAGTGTGAAATGCAGCTTTTCCATTCTTTTCTGCACACTCAGTGAAGAAACAATGATTAATCACTGTTTAACTATTCTCTTGAGGATCTACAAGATTGCCAAAGCAGGACTTATCCTCATAAATCCAAAAAACACAGGTTTAGATTTGTTGCCAGCAACTGAAAGAACATGAACTTAAAGCCATTTGTTATCAGATTAAAACAATGTCAAGGCTTTAGAACCCCCTACCACTGCAAAATTCTTTTTAATCTGCACCTAACAATGGGAATTGGATTATCAAATCAGATTTGAGAAAAATATATACATTTGTATATGTGAATACATCCTCTGCTATGAGAGGTAAAACATTCTGATAATAATAAAGCCACCTGCATTACTCCAGCATAAAAGGAGCAGCATCTTCAAGGAGGAATGATTCCATTGATATTAAAGCTTAGTAAACAACAAAAAACCCACACAACTCAGTTAAAACTGCATTCATTTCCATTTGTTTGCAATGAATCCCACTTATATATATAAATAGTTTGTTTAAACGTGTGAAAATTTTTTTAGTATCTTTACTTTTTGATACAGGAATGTACTGGTAACAGTGCTTTACATTATAAACACTATTTAATAAAAATCACTTTAATAAATACCTTGTGATGTAAACAGATCACATGATCATTTAAAGAAGGTATTTATAAAAAAGCAGGTAAATAAGACACACTGCTCACAGTCTCCAGTTGTATAAAACAGCATCAGAGGAGCGGCAGTCCTTTCTAAAACGATACAGTTAAAAAATTTTAATACCTTTAATACCTTCCCCTTTAAAGGGACACAAGAATAACCAATGTCAAACACCTAAATGAATATAAAATGGGGAAAGAAATGAATGTTTCATTCTTCAGACACACTGTATCAGTAACACAGAGACTGCCAGGGGAAAGAGCAATTGTGCCAGAGCTCGGGAGTCCCTGGGATGAGGCAGGTGGAAGCCTGTTGCTGACGGGTGCCAGTGGCCTGCAGTGGTCCCCATCGCTCCACCGCTGGCCGGGTCCCCTCCAGCTGCTCCTATTCTTCCATGCTAGCATCACTTTGGGTTTGGTTTTTTTTCCCAAAAAATGTCTGCCTGTGTGGCTGCAGGCAAAGTGTAAGAACAAAAATGTTGATGCTGAAAACCTCAGTAAACTGATGCCCCCACCATTGTGCTGTCCCAGGCCATCCTGGCCCGCGGACAGTGGCATCACTTAAAGTTACAACACATCACTGAAGCAGCAGGCTAAGCCATGGAAATTGGGGTGCTAGAATTCTAATTTTATACCGTAAGAGCCATTTCCTGCAGAAGATCCACAATATGTAAAGAATTAAGTTCATAACATTATTTATGATGGTGAGCCAGAGGTCACCAGGAAGGGCTAATCCTTCTCTAGGTGAAGGTAACTTCAGTTCAAGGCTAACAACTAAAGGCAACATTAAGTTTCCTGCAGACACTGTAAGCACACACCCTGCACTGACTAAAGTACTAGCTAACTACAGGAGAAATGGATGCTCATTTGAATTAGCCTTCTGCTTGCTGCATCCTTTTGAATCTCCTAGTTTCACAAACTTGAAGACTTTGATTCAGTCTCAGGCCAGGGAAGTTGTTTACAAGCTTGTATCTCTCTCAGGAGCAACTGAAATCTAAGTTTATAAATTCATAAAATTCAGTTTGGAGATTTTGGGTTTCAGGCTTAAATGGCATTTCAGCTCCTTTTTCAGACTAGTCCCTTGGGAGGACAAGTGCCCACAATCAAACCTCACAGTTTGACTAATATTCACTCCTGTTTGTAAAGCACTCCAAGATTTCCAACTACAAATATTAACGAGCCTCTGTTCACTGGGATTTTCACATTTAAGCAGACAAATATATACTTCGGCTGTTCCAAGAAACATCTTACAAATATTCTACTGTTATCCGGTATTATTCTACCTTCTGAGGTGAGGCAGACTGCTTGAAAGTCAGAACTGATGATGCAATGTATCCTTTAGCAAGGAAATAATTCAATGCTAACTTGGTCATTAAAAAGAACTCTTTACAAACTCGTATGTACTGAATTTAACTGCTCATAAAAGTCATTTTAACTACCAAATTTAATCTTATTTATCTAGTTGGTATCAAAAACTATTCTTTCACCTTCTCTTCAGATATGTAACTTTCACTATTTAATTAGGAGGAGTGGTACATTACACTTGTTTTTATGTTTGTAATTTATGCATTATTAGTTTTAGGTCTGCTTTAAATACGTTTCACCACGCACTGGAATGAGACCACTGTAATATACGTTATCCTCCATATTAACTATGCAACATGAGTGAGGGAGGAGAAATACCTAAAAATTAGGATGCTCAAAAATTATGGATCCTGATGCTACCAGAGTAATTTAAAAATATGGACTAAAATTTTGCTTTGAAAATGGCTAACATACAGCAAAACAGCAGATCTTACACTGTTATATTTAATGAATACACTTTTTTATTAAAAGCACAGTGTATTTCTGACAAATTTCTTACTGTAAATCATAAGCATGTATGGTAAATCAGATTACATGTTAAAGAAAGTCTTTGAAATTCACTGCCCGATTCATCTGTATGTTGTTCACAGCAACAGAAACATTTTTAACTACCTTTGATCATTTTTTCTTGCTATCTAACTACTGTAATAACTTTCCCTCCTCTTGGACTAGTCAGCAAAATAGTAAAGATTCAGAGAAACAAGGAACGCTTAACATAATAAAACTGTTTTTTGAAACACGTAGTATTTGAAAAATGCTTCCAATATTTTTGCAGCAATCAAGAAAAATCACATACGTGCTCATGTTGAAAGATGCTCAGCATCAGCTGCTACAATACTATATGGTCACTTTAATCCTTAATTCTAGAAGTTCTCTTGGCAATGCTGCTCCTGCAAGACATACAGATTTCAGTAACACCACACTTCTTTTTCTCCCTACCATTTCAACTCAGCTAAAAGAAACTGTCCTGAGAAATGCCGACAATCTCCACTACTCATCATTCCAGCTGGACTTCCAAAAGGCATTGTAACTGGGCACAGAGCCTTCCTTGCTTACAATAAAACTGGTGAAGAAGTGCTCTGCAATGTGTCTGGAGCAATACTAATTTCTGTAAGAAAAATATTTCACATAATTCAATGAACTTCCTAGTCTGTTGCTTCTCAGCCCTATATGCACATGGGCTAAATCTCAGGAACTCTGAAAACTTCAGGACGAAACTGTTCCTCATAACCCTTTTCCTTGGACTAGGGAACTTTCCACAGTAACAACAATGTTCCTCTGTATTCCCCTTCTGGATAATTCCCACACTATAGCATCAGCTTCCACAGCAAATGATTTCAAACAATGAACTTCATTGCTTTCCATACCGCTTATTCATGCCTCCTCCCCCTACCATACATGTACATGCACCAGGATAGAAACACCAGGATACTGCAGCAAAGATATTACTACTCCCCTGAAGAAAGATGAGAAAATAAAATTATTAAAAATGTTTAATGGAAGAATGTTTGGCAAAAAGCTGCTTTTAAGATACAATACAGGAACAGAAGCTCGCATATTAGCTCCTCAAGGAGTACCGCCGACCATCTCCACGTACCTTTGGGATTCAGACTCACACTGAGATCTCTTACATGAGGTTGTATCACACTCGTCAGCTTTCACAGGGACCAGCACCATGTCCTACTGCCCCTCAGGAATCACCATCCTTAGCCCTTTGCAAGTGTCAACTAGTAATGAACATTTCAGAGCATCTTTTCAGCAACACAGACTACAGTATCACCTTTTTCAACAGGAATCAAAAGCAGCATTCATCTCCACGGCATACAATAGGTACTACAACCTAAAGCTGCAGAATGATACCTCCACTTTCCTACACAACTTGTCAACCAGAGCAGGGTTTTCTATGGCAAGATTTATTATTTTTTTTGGTACACCAGACAGAGATCTCTCAAAAGCCAATCAGAAATCATGAAACAAATTCACAATAAAATCTAAGTTATAGCCAAAAGCCTCACTGCCTTCTGTTTCAAACACAAGGAGCATTCCTTCAATTCAGCATAATGTAGCACTGACAGATGGAAGCACATACCTACAAAAATCATACCCTTCCCAGAAAAGTGAATGAGACAACTGCCCTATATAAAAATGCTACTCATATTAATAAATATCAATAAATAAGGACATATTATTAAAACCAAGTATACTAATAAATATTGCCGGGGTTGAAAGTACCTTGAGATTTACTAAAGAGGGTAGGATGAAAATCTGTAGAAAAGAACTGTGTGAAATACAATGCTTCCTGTATTCCAAACAATATTATCTTTACTACTACAATTGAATTTGTGGAAATGAAGCATTCATATATATATATATATATATATATACACACACGTATGTGTCTATATACATATACCTTTTTTCAAATCAGAGACACAATATTTTTTTTCTTCTCAGAGTGTTTAAAGCATCAGGGGTCATAATCTCATTTAAAAATGAGAAAACTCTGGAATACTTATCACTTGGGAAAAGCTACTCTGGATATCAGGATGTATGGATCTTTTTGCAGTTTGTTGGAAATACTGAAAGAAAGAAAGGTGAGGACTGCAATATTCTCTAGTTTTTCAGCTACTCAAAGAGTCATAAATTGAATTAATAAAGTTTTCACAGAACAAAAAGATCCATGTTTTGTTCATACTCTAATTTACAATAAAGATATGATTATAGAAATGTTTGAAAGCCAAAATACCTTAATAGCATTATTTTTCCATCTTTGGACTCCATCTACAGGTCTCACATTTCATCCTTACCTTTATCTTACAAAAGCTCTCTGATCCCACATTTCTAAACAGAAAAGGAATAATGCAGAGGAAGCTGAATGCAAACTTCTGCATCAGTAATGAGCCAAATATTTTACCACAGATCTAGAACTAGATGGCCACATCGAACTTGGATGCCCAATTCTAACAATACCTGGACAGTAACAAAGACAGACCAAAATCAACAGGACTGCTAGGGCCCACAGGGTTAATATAAAGTATTTAAAGTATAAACAAAGTGACATGCCAAAATTTTTTTTTTAATTTATTATTTATTGATGGCTAAACAGAAGCAGAGATCCTTGGAAAGTCTGGTTCTTAATTGTGCAAGGTTGTGGTTTTCAAAAACAAAGCAGCTGCTCCCTCCAGAATTTGTTTCAGAATTCTTTCTTGAATCTGGAAGGAAGGTCACCATTCCAAGGAATAATAGGGAATGTGACCTGAATGAACCATTGCTTCCTGGCAAGAATTTCCCTATGATCTATGGCAAATGAAAATTTCAGTAGTCCTAACTTTTGCTGATGCAAAATCAAGGGGGTTCATAATACTTGTAGAAACACAGTAAAATTGCACAGATCCACCCTTAAACGAAAAGTCTGACTGAATGTGGATGTGTTGTTCCCTCCCACCATCACAAAATTAATGGATGGATACCATCCTGAGCTGGAATTATGATTTTACCATTACCGTTTTACTGCAGTCAGTAACAGTAAGAGCACCAAGGTACAACAACCAAAGGTTTATATCAGTTTAAGTTGACTATGGAGAAAAACTTGGACACTTCTACTGAAGCTCAGAACCCGTGCTAGTTCTCAGCTGAGTTAATTCCCTAAAAAGACCAAGGCAGAAAAGGCAAGGAGGAATTCTAACAGGTCTGGGCTCAGAGGTTAAGGATGCTCTAGTTCCAATAGAAAGTAACAGTAAAAGAAATCTCTTCCAAGGGAATGGAATCATCTGTGCATGCTGCAATATGGAAACGACTTCTCAAGGAGACGATAGGGAAATTAAAGACAGACTACTCACAATAATATACACAACTAGCAAAGAAAAGGCAACAATATCTCAGAGAAAAAATGGTGGCTCAAACCATGCTTAGAAGTCATCGTTACTGTGGGTTTGATACTGAACATCAAAGTTTCTAAAATAGGTTTTTTTCCTGAAAATCCAAGATACACAGCTGGAAGAATTTTGCTCTTTTTTTCTATCACTTTCTTTTCTCCCCATGCAATCTGACTTTTGCAATGTGAACAAATACATATGCAGCAAAGGATTAACACATTGTTGATTTTTTTCCCTATATAATTCTGTGTAGGCACCACAATTTATTGGTATAAAGTAGGATTTATGGTAATATATTTCCTCTTCAAGACATAAATAAGATTTCTTAATAGTTTTCTGTAATTCATTTTCATATAGTACCACATTCTCATACATTTACTAGCATAATGCATCTGCTAGAATAGCAATTGCATACCCTGAACACTATTTTAAAAACTCTTCAATACTAACAATCTGTTAGAAATATTGTTATCCTACTTCTTCCACAATTCATCGTCTACTTCTTGCAGCCTTTTATCTTCGTACTGTATATGCTGGATTTTACAAAAATTAAACCAACCTACAAAACAGAAACGTACAAGGTTTCAAAGAATATGAAAGCTACCAAGCTAGAAAAGCAGAATGTTATACTGAAATAATTACCTGAAAATTTACAGAAGGCTACAGGTCTTTATTTTTCAACATTTCCCCCTACTGCATGTTGTATTGCCTTCACTTTCTGAGAAGTTAACTTTCAGTCTCTGGTGGTGATAATTAGAATACAAACTGCACATATGTCTGCTTTTTTAACGTGGACAGAAATTATGTAATTATTCAAATTATATCAGAATTTATATTCAGAAAATTGGTTGTCAGTCATAAGTGTCTTCTTTATAAAATGACAAAACAACTGCACTAAGAGCAGATGAATTGTAGCATGAATATCTACTTACAAAATTCTCTCATCAGTTAACACATTCTCAACATTTTAGCTGTGTTTACTGGACCACCTTCCACTATCAAGTTCTTTTTTCCACCGCAGAGGAGCTAGGAGAACTAAGAGACCACAAGGAAGAATGGGATACGTCAGAGAATGAAAGACTTGACTGCAACTATATTTTAAAATTTCAGCTGCCTAGTACAATAGCAATATGCAGAAAAAATGTTTTCCATGTATTTAATGTCAGTTACCTGAAATACGTTCTGTGAGTCTTCAGACTCGAACTATACTGTTGGCATTGCCTTCTTCAGGAACTTTCAGGAAAGTACACAAGGGCAGGTGGAGTTCAGAGGGCCTACCTAAACTAGAAGCTATTTCTCTAGTGCTATCCATGTAGGAGTTGCATAAATGTTCCAAAATACAGAAACAGACATACACATACATATGCACATATAAAAGTTATTGTCAGTGTATAAGTTACTACTATCCTGAGACTGAAATAATTTATGTAACATCTGTTTTCATATTTTTTCTAATTTTTTCTAATTAACATGCATATTTAACGCACAAATGCTCAGACCACCTATTTTTCTGCTGATTTTGTCCCTTTCCTAAGTCATGTGTTCCTGTGGGGTGCTCAGTATAGTTGAAGCATTAAATTTGGTTGGAGGAACAGTGGGTGAATAGTAAACAAGATTTTTCAGACTATCTAAAAAGCAGAAACTATGTGAGGAAAATTTTAAAAGTTGCTACAATGGGTTGTAATATAAAAATAAAGGGACATCCCAAAGAAATACAGTTTTCTGTTCATGCATCACAAATGGAACAGGAGTGATCCCCTATCCCTGCCCAAGAGATTAAGTCAAGAGTTTAGCCTTTAAACTTCCAGCATCTCTACTTTCAGCTTGTTTATAAAAGCAGGCAGTAAAACTCTGAGCTGATGCAAATCGAATTTTACTGATGTAAGATGCCACAGTTGCGGTGTTTTCATTTCTCATTGCTATTGCTTAAAATATTCACTTGATGCTACAAAGCACTGAATGTCAACTATATCAGAAACAGATCTAAAACCAGAATAAATGTTGCTATCACATTGTCTTCTTCACCTAATATCAAATTGTTAAAGTTAGACTAAAAATCTAAAACATTGAGGAGAAGGTAAAGCCATGAAAGCAGAAAGAATTTATTCTCTTACATCTACAGAACTAGGGGGAAAATAGCATGTGTTTGTACAATCGAGATCTTCCTTAGTAGGCCTTAAAACTGTGATTACGTTTTAGTCCATCTTTCTCCTGCCATGTTGTTGCTACAAATGTAAAACGAAGAGCAATAAAAGCACATGCCACCCTCTTCTGTATATGTTCTACATAAACACTGGTTTTGCTGTACATCATCTCCACTTGTATGAATTTAAAATCCATAATGCAATTCAAAACAGAAGGTTACAGCTCTTGTACCTGTCAGATCTTTTCTGTTTTGCTACTTATGGCAGAAGTCTACCCATCTTTACAGACCGCATGACCTCCCTGTCCAAGCCTGTATAGACCCATTTGTGGCCTCCTGGGTCAAAGTCTCTCATGCCTAACTTTCTGATATTCCTGAGCTCATCCCATTTTTGCTACTATGAAGAGAGAGACACGTTCCTCATTTGCCAGCTCACCAGCAAGCAGAAGTCATGATCAATGCCTATGACCGTGAGCTCTGTCTTTCTCCCTACAGATTTCATGAGATGCAAAGTTAGAAAGACAATCACCTTCCCCATACAGTCACACAGACTGGCAGGTGATCCAACCAGGAGCCCTGAAAGGTAGTGCGCCTCCCACCGTTAAGCAACAGTTCTTTACCTGACATGAATGGCACGTCAGCTAAACGCAGGAACCATCTTTCTTCTCTTTAGCCCCTCTGCAATCTCAGACACACGCATATTTTAAACCAATAACCTTCACAATTGAGGTGAAAGAGAATAATCTGTCTTTATGGTCCCCAAATCAGCAGTTGGACACGTTAAATTTCTCTTGAACCCTCTTAAAAACATTCAACCTCGAGAAACAGGAATCCTCTCAGAGTATAAGAATATCAGGAATATGAACTGTCCATTCACACCTGAATGACATTTTGCCACATTTGAAAGTGCAACTGCTGAAATATATGAATACTGCAACCTCATGATTACAGTTATTACAGTTGGGGTGGACTTCATTGAAATTGAAACCTGGACTTCATTGAAATTGAAACCTGCTGAGACTAGCAGCATACATTCTGTAAGCAAAGCAAACATTTAATACATCAAAAATCACTGCAATATTCTTATTCTTTAGCATTCTGTTGATATCCTCCAAAGTGAAGCACTCTGAAGCTCTTTTGATTTACAAACTCCTCTTTCAGCTCGCCGTATAGCTTCTTTCACAACAGTGCTAGAGGAGCCCGTGGACAGCTTCCTCATCAACCCCAAAGCCCTCGTCCTCCCTTTCCAATCCCGCCCCCTCACTTCGGAGTACAACCCAGCTTCTTCCTCAGATAGAACAGACAGTATCCCACCACCTTTGCTTGCCTGAACTGGACACAGTTTTGCAAGGCTTCATGAACTAGCACCTTGTAGCATCGCTGCAAATTCCACTGGTCTGCATTTGAACTGTAAGGTATAGGAAAACGTTTTCAGTGAAGACTTTCTCAGATGCCACACAAGTACCATCACATCACTGCAACTTTTTTTTTTAATGCTATAAGTCATACTTTCAATTTAAATTAATGAGGCATCATTATGGTCACTATCAATGAAATGATCAAAACAAAGTCTGCAGCATTTAAGTTTTTCTTCAGTAGCTAGCTAATAGAGGGAAACTTCTGTTATGCAGAATGGCTTCCTCTTGAGTATAATTTTTTCAGGGAAAAAAGAGGAGGGAAAGATGGCACTAGAGGACATGGCTTAACATTGAGTTAGAGGAATTTCTAACAGCTTCCATTAAGTTATAATTGAGATTCTGTATTAAAAAACCCACATGTCTTTAGGACTCATATTTTACGTTTTACCAATAAATTCTGAACTAAAACTTCATTAGTTTTGAAAAGATCTGTTATTCTACTAATATGCATACTAAATAAGAAGGTATACTGAAGACAGCTTCCTAGAAACCTGACTTTTCCTTTTACCAGTTCTAGCATTCCAGAGACGTGTAGAATCAAACATAGAATGGCCTAGGCTGGAAGGGACCTTAGAGATCATTTAATCCAACCTCCCTGTCCTGGCCAGGGAAGCCATCTCTCAACTAGATCAGGCAACACATGGGGACCAAACAGGAATCGAACCCGCGACCTTGGTGTTATCAGCACCACACCCAACCAACTGAGCTAACCAGTCCCCACAAGAAATGAAGATGCAAGTATTTCAGAATAATTCAGGGAGGTTGGACTAGATGATCTCTAGAGGTCCCTTCTAACCCCTAACATTCTATGAGTCTGTGATTCTATGTTGTTAATAAAAGAGAATGGAGTCTACATGAAGTCCTAAAATGAGTGGCTGCAGTATAACATCTTTTGTGTACAATTTTGTTTATAAGCACTTCTCACCTTTATTGAGCTCTCTGCAGCACAGAAAGGCAATCTGACTACCACATCCCATAAGTAAAAGCACTGTGATATCCCTTGCATAAACTAATATAGCTACATTTCAGAAACACAGTTTTCATCGACAGGGAATTAAGCCTAAACTAACAATTTATATCTTATTAAGAAATTTCTATCTATGAATTTGACTCAATTTTCTCTGTCAGTTACATTTATAAGCCTCAGGTTAGAGATTTGCAGATAACTGCACATTAACAAAGGGATGAGAAACCTTCGGTTTTGCTGGTGCTAGCACTATCTGGAAGCTCAACAAACCACTGCATTCTTTTGCCTAGTAAAGAATGCCTTCGCAACCAGCTGAAAAAGATGGTTAAAACTGTCAAAGTTTTCTTCTGCTGTCCTGGTTTGGGCTAAACAGAATCCTTGACACATGCTCCCAAACTGTAGGATCAATCAACAACATATTTTGAGCATGTGCACATCTAAAACATCTGTAAAGTGAAATTAAGTTTCCAAAACAGATCTAGCGCATGAGTGACTATCAAGACTCAACGATACCAGGTTAGAAGGCACCAAGCTACCTTGATTATATCCAGTACATTAAAAAAGAGGTCATCATGCCATCTTCTTACCACCTCTTCATGCAAAGATTCAAACTGTGTAGCACCAATTACAGAAACAAGTACCACATCTTTCAAGCTACGTATCATATTTCATCAAGACTTGACTCAACTTTTGGTCACTGTGCAATTGGTATATATTAGGTTTGCAAATGGCTATGTGAAAACTGTGCATTTAATAATAAATGCATGACTGCTTGGTCAGGGAATCAAAGAGATTCACCAGTGTAAAGATATGAGAACCTGCTTTGATAAGCTTTGTATGTTTCCAGCTCTTAAAAGTGTGGTTAGCATCTATTTATCTTATCAAGTGTCTGAAGCAGTCTTAGATGTACAAACAAAAAGGAGCCCTGAACGAAACATTTACTCTCCAACTACAGAGTTTCGAAACCTCTGATAAAGGTACTAAGATCAACAGAGGAAAAATCACTTTGCTCTCTTTAAAGACTGTCTTCATCCTTTTTCGCTTTCTCTCTATGTTCACCTAAATTTCTTTGAGACTTGCAAGGAAAAGTGTCAACATATTTGGCCTCCTGATTCTCAGATACATAAAGGACTGTTCATTCAGCCTTGAACATCTTTATTTCCTAGGAGCTCATCTCTCCCTGCTGTGGACATTAAGCTGTCCATAAGCATCATAATCTTCCCGGTGACTCCGAATCCCCTGTCACAGCTCGGTCAGGCTGGAGAATTTTCCGCCTTCCTCAGCAAACCAGAATCCCACTTGATAGAAGACACGTAAAATTCACTTTCTCAGGTAACCAGTGGATGAAAATCTACAATAGGAGACCTACTCCTTCAAAAAATGAGAACAGAAACAGATTACAAAAAAACCTTATCTGAGAAAGATAGGGAATAGGACTGTAGCTTTGAATGCTCAGGCCCTTTCAGTTGTGAGTGGTGGGAGAAGGATCATAAACTTGACTCTAGTAGCAAGGCTGAGGAGGAAGAAAAAGTTATGCACACCCTGTGTGATGTCATATTCATATAGGAAGGATGACCTGCTCTGAGCATACTACTGTCAGGTAGTTGATGGATTAACTACTTATTATTGTGAGAACTTTTGTTTTTCCAATTTCCACTTGTCAAAATTAATTAACGGAAAATAATTAATTAATGCTCTTTATATGCTAAATGTCTCCAACCTTAACTCATTTGACAGAAGTTTGTTTTCTACCTGCCGTATTTTCAAAGCACATCAAGGAAGAATAAAACCTTTGAATATACAAGGGAACAATCTCTTCCAGTGCCAGATTTTAAGTAAAATTTGATTAATAAGGCCATCTCAATCATAACCTCAAATAAAAATGGATGAATGTGGCCATATTGATCATAGCACCATGCAGGAAAAAAATAAAACTGTTGGTTTCCTCAAAATCCCTGAAAGATCTATCAAAATATGGTCACATTCTGCGAGAGAATACATGCAGACGAGTTAATTGAAAAGAATGATAATACCACCAGTTGTAAAGACAAACACACTCTGTCAAGCTGTGTGCATCATCATCTTTTTAAAGGGATACTGTCCAGACCCTTGTTTACTACTACACCTGCCTTTGCCCTCTACAACATGATAGAAATACTTTTGCTCTTTTCCTGTCTCCACCACAGTCATAATATGAGACTGTATTTCCTTTTCTGCGTTCTGTCCCGTTCCGATAAATACTCCACACTGTGACAGGGTCGCTAATTCAGGCCATCCTCTTGGGTGAGCCAACTTAAGTATGTTTATATTGAGAAACTGCACTGGTAAGGTGCAGGTCCCTGAAAAGCATATACAAAACTAGCATCCTTACAATGATTTACTGAAAGCAGCAGATCGTTTTAATAAAACCACCCCGAAACATAAAACTGATTGAACCAACTGCTGTGCAGGGCATACATAACAGCTGATCAAAATCATTCAAGATTTTTATTCCTATAGAATATCTCCGGAGCTTTTAGAGTTTTTCCTACTTTATTACTTCATTTCTGATGCACAACTCATGCAAACACAAGAGTTAAGGCTGACTGATATTTGCTCTGATATTTTAAACCAGAAATTTAGGTACACTCAAATCATCTCACACATGAAAAACAAAAATAAAAAGTGAAATATATAATCACCAGCAGTTTTCATAATGTAACAACTATTATCTTCCCAATTACCACTCTTTAAATGATATAGCATGCCTTGATTAATTGTATTCCAGAGAAACTCCACAATGCACCACACAGATTACTCTGAAGGGCACAACATTTGTTCCATTTCAAAAACCTTTAATGCATAGATTTGCAATAGCATTTCAATATAAGAAACACTTTGCTTTAAAAAAGGCAGCAAAAGATGGATTTTTTTCAAACTGCAGATATCACTGCTAACTTTACTTTCCTTACACAAATTATCACCAATAAAAGTTTATCTATTTTGTTGAGTAAAATAAAAAGTTCACCTTTTCAGAGTGTGCTACACGAAGCTTTGCTTGCCTTTTATATAGTAAAGTAATTTTATAGTATTGTGTCACAATGAAGGACAAAGATAAGCCAACTGTTTAGATTCCTCTCCTTTATGTTGTGGCTTTGATCACTAACAATGCTGCGTGAACAGCCAACAGAAGGCTGACATTTCATAAAATATGCAGTGATAAAAACTAATACTGTAGCATCTGGGAGCGATATATAAAATGCAGAAATACACCTAATAACTGTGATCTTAAATTACAAGTTACTAGAAGCTAAATAAGCCACATACCTATAAGAAAAAGAAAGATTAAGACAAGATTTTTGTGCTTCTACTCCTAAAAACAAATTTAAAAAAATTAATTGAAGATATGTTATCTTTTATTCTTAACAATTCCTCTGGTTCCCTTGGATCTTAAAAGCAGTCTTGTAGAAGAGTGGTTTTTTGCTGTATCATTAGGTATCAGCAAAAGCTAAACACATTATAAGCCTTTTTTGTGCTGTATTAATGCTCTAATGCTTTGTGAAGTTCCCTTTATTGTCTCCTTTAAAATATCAATCACACAAAATACATATAAAATCTGGTGACTGACTCTTCACTGTTATGAGAAAAGCTGAAGCTCTGTGATGACCAAAATAAGTAAAACCTCTTCCCATAAGCTGCATAAATTAAGTAAATCTCAGAGTAGAAATTACATTATTTTATATTTTTTTTTACTTTAAGAACGTTAAGAAGACACAAGACAGGTCACATAAAATGAAGGATTACATCCTAGAAAGCGCTGAATCCCTAAAGAAGCTACAAGTCATAGTAAATAACCAACTGCTTTTTTTTTGCTCTAACTATGTTGCTGTAGCTAAGAAGCTAAAAACAATCCCTGGGTGCATTACAGGGAAATATATGGTAGCACTAAGGACCTGAAATTATCTGCACATATGGTATCACTGGAATGCCATAACCAGGCCTGGTATCTCTAATTTAAAAGAAAGTTGAAATTAAAAGGGCCCAAAAAGAATTGAAACCAGGAAAACCTTCTTGTTATTATGTGTGGGGCAGAGTGAGATACAAGATCAGTAGATTTAGTTTATTTATGATAAGATTAGAGGTGACTTGATTGATACCTAAAATTTACTACATGTGGTAAAAATGTAATAGTCAATAACTCTCTACTTAAGCAAGAGAAAAGGATAGTAAGACATAATTACTGAAAAACAAAATCAGACAAACTCAGTCTAGAAAGACAACATTTTAATTATTACCTCAGGTTAGCTAGCAACATAATGCATCTCCTTTTGTATCCTAAATATCAAGATAAAGGTAAAGTAACAATTTTGATTTTAAAAAAATAATTAAATCTTTACCTTGTATTATGTCAAAGATGGAATGGCTAAATAATCAAAATGGTCTCTCCTCCACTGAAAGCAGTTTAATATTAAAGAAACTACAATACACAACTTCAAACGACTTTTTCACAGATCAACTCAGTTCTCCTTTATGATTCCATAGGTCATACTTTTTCTCCAATTATTCAATATGAAAAAAATATTTAATGTAAAATAAAAATAATTTTTGAAAGGGTGCAGTTGTATTACCTATCTTTACAAGAACACATCACAGAGAAACAAAGAAAGAGTGATCTATGTGATGCCATAAGTTAATGAACCACTGGTCATCCACAGGTCCATGTAACAGTAATATGAACCTGAAACAAGTAAACAAAAATCAAAACTAAAGTAATTGCCCCAAATAATCTGAATACAATGGGGCAACACCTGCTTATGGCACCATAAAAAGGGTAGGACATTCTCAGCATAGCTATGAGATCTATGAAGACCTAATCGTACCAAGGAGAACATAACAAACTCAGCTTTTTAGCATTAGGCCTTCATTTAGTATCATTTAGTAGCCGTGGAGAAGAAATCATGCATCAGATGAAAAGAATGCAAAATAAAATCCATATTTGGTGACTGAAGAACCGTGAAGCATATTTTCTGTCTGAAAAACCCCTAACAGTTTAAGTACGTGGGAGGCAATTGTCCTTGTGCTTATAATTAGAGGCCAAATTTAGGGATTTCACTGCTTAATGCACACCCACCCGCCTGTTATTCTTACCATGTTTTTTTATGTCACTTAATGGAGATGAATACTCTTTTCCCACCTCATATTTACATCAAGGCTATTTAATTTTTTTTTTAGGCTGCTATAATAGGTTAAACATCAGTCTCAACATCACTCTTCATCTCCCACTGGTCAACAAACGTCATTATAAGACTGAGAATAGATGAAGGCATATTTACATTCATAATGTCATCGACTGTAACATTTATGTAAATTATGATTTTACATTTGGAAATACCATAATTCTCAGTTTCAATGAATACTTCACTACTCTTTCATCATTAACTTCCTATGTACATCACATGAAGGGAAAACACGAATGAAGAAGAAGCTAAGTGCTGTGATCAGCGAAGTGCAGATCTTCTGTAAACGAAAAAATGCTTTGTTTCTAAATCAGTCTTACTCCTATTTAGACAGGGTGCTACAATACACCTCCTTGCTCATTTGGAGTGCCTGAGACTCACAGAGGTTTATAAGAAGTAACAAAAGACAAATTCACACTGACTGCTTACATTTTAACCCCACCAAAATCAAAAAACTGTACTGCTGCTGAAGACAACATTTTTTCGCATTTGTATAAATAATATTTTTTCTACTCATTAAAAAAATGCCATAGAAACACTATGGTAATTACAGAACTGCATGAAGAATTTGGGAACAGGTTTACAGATGTTACACAAGAACGAAAAAGTAAAAAATGTCAATTTTTATTAACTAAGATACTGCTCCACCAAATGGACAGCACGATTTTTAAAGATCCTCAGAGTGGGAAATGAACTTTTCAGTTAAGAAGAATATTCATTTCTCGTACCTATGTTAACACATATACTCTTAAACACATACTGTGTATTTCTACATACACTTTGTGAGGATTCTTCTGTGATGGTCAGCTAAGTATTTCCTTCAGTTTTTAAACATGTAAATCTAACTCAAAAAATCTATGCTTCCAGAATGAATATTTTGACTTATTTTGAAATGAGGAACGTTTTGTGTGTTTTGGTAAGAGCTTAACATGACATTTTCAGATTGTTAATTGCAAACATACCTAATGAAACAGCTCTCAAAACTACCACAGTCTCAGACACACATGTTGTTTTTAAAGAAGTGATTTCCTGACACCTGAGATCCACTATATGAATGAAGAAATGTCACTCATCTCAAGGAAGCAAAATTAGGCATGTCAGATGAGTCAGGTCAGTCCTGTGTATAATGAAATTGCTGCTTATGTATATCGTTTTTCAAGATACTCAACATGTAATAATGAGAAGACTCAACCTGAAATGCAAGGACTGGGCATACATTTGAAGAGAAACTCTTCAAAAGAACACTGACTCTTCTGGTCACTCTTACCTTTGTGCCATGTAATAGAAATTAATCTAAAAGGACTTCAAGTTCATGCTCCATTTTGGCAAGTGGAGAATGCATGGACTTGGACGATGACACAAACCATCAAAATGTCTCTTTCATTAAATGGAATTACTTGGAGCAATTTATTTTCTGTGTAAAGTACTAAATTAGCCAACTTTCTGCTGAGTGCCTGGCAAAAGAGAAGTCAGTAGGGCTATCACTACTGCATCAATTCGAATTACAGCTACCAAACAGGAATCCATCCCTTCCTCGCGGCACCCTCCAAGTATTGTGAAAAGGGATTTTTAACAGCCAAACATTCATGGATGTGGAAAAGATCTTACCAAACTCACAGAGTTCATTTTTACAGGAAAAAGTGAAGTCACTTTAACACTACTCCCAACTATTTGCTGTGGGGAAAATACAGAAACCCTAAAACCTTAAACTAACCTTAATATTAATTACAAATATTAAAATAATCACAGGAAACAAGATGCTGAAAGCTATTTGAACACCACCTAAGTCTTATTGCAGCTTTTACCACGATTCTTCAAAGAAGTTTGCACAAGTTCTTCTGTGTTTCAGGTTCCTGAATTTTAATTTTTTTTCCCACTAATGATATATTAAAGAAAGCAATATATCAGAAAAGTAGTTTCAGAAAAGTTAAAAAACTGCATTAGCCAAATTTTCTTTTCAAAGAATCTATGAGCATAAGGAAGATCCCCATGTAGAGTAAAAATTAAGAAATTTGTTGAATATTAGAACTTTTTAAATAATAGTTTCTCCTTTTCGCGATCTATTATAATGTTATCTTTTAGAAGAGGAAAAAGATTTTGTATGAGAATGCATTTGTATTTATGCTGGTCTACTATATGTCTTTCCCAAAAACTAAACATTAAACAAAACCATGATTGTTTGCCCCAGAAAAGCTAAAAACCCATGCAGCTTTCACAACTATAGTTTTCATGCACAAAACCAACCAGATTCATTCAACATTTACAATTTGTGCATCAAAATGCACTTAATATGTGAAATGAATACAGATACACAATTAGTTGGTCACTGTTCATCCAGAGTAAAATTTCACTCTACAACATCCTCAACTGCAGCATTAACCCTTGATTAGACATACCTAGATACTGATTCACAACTTAAACATTTAGTCATTTACCTTGCCTTTGCCAGAACTTACTTTTTACAAATAAGGGCCTTTTTTTAAATTCGTGAAGCCAAAATCCAACTCATACCATATGACTTTTCTTAAAAAAAAAAGTCCCCCACGAAAACCACCAAACTACTGTTGAAGTAGTTATATCCGTACTGAGAAAACTCAGTAACAGCCTGAAAATCAGAAAAGTGCTCCTGTGTTTGCTTTAAGTTAAATACCTTCCAAAGTCTAAGTCTCGTTGACCAAAACATAAATAAGTACAATCTGTGCTTTCAAGAGTAATTTCTTCCTATGAGTTACTCGGGGAAGAAATACTGTTGCTTCTAGATCTTAAGTTCGTTAGAATCACTTTCCTGTCAGATGGTATGAGTGTCTCCAAGCAAGTGTCTTGATCTACTTTTTGTTGTTACGTTTTATGGGAAGAATACATTCACTTAAAACAACGAGCATTTTCTTCCTTTTCTACCCTCAACCTCTCTCAATCAAATACAGTTATGTGAGAGTAATAGTTTTTTCTTGGTTCCAACTTGGATCCCACTATACAGTATATTTTGGGGATTTTAAAATAGACTAGATTAATATCCAAAGACAGTCTGAACATTTATAATACAGACAAATTCTTGCAACTGATCTACTGATTCCTTGCAAGGGATGAGAAATAAAGCAAGTTTCAAGATACATATTGTGCTTTTATATGACCTCAGTACTGCAGGGCATGTATGCTTCTGAACAACAACAGTAGTAAAACAACATTCATCCATTTCTCCAAAATCTAGTTCGACCGTTTATACCAGAATCAATGCTTATTTAATTAATACTTATTAGAAAAGATCTTACAGGATCAGACACATAACATTGAGGAAACTACTGTAAAAAGTGGTGGCAAGATTTTAATCCTCACTTGAAAAGTGTAAAACTGTAAAACTATTATGTTCTTGAAGGAAGTAATTATACAACGACATGAAGCTGCTCAGAAAGTTCTGAATTTCATTTAAAGTTCCACATTAATTTATTCAAATATAATAGAGCACTGATAATAAAGAATAATTTCTGACCATTGTGGTTCCTACTACCTTAAAGAAATGTTTGAAGTTACATTCTTAATATATGTGTTCATTGAATAAACAGCACTCAGCTATGTGTGGAGGGTCGTAAATTAGTAGGCAGTTGGTCATCACTGTCACTTTAATTTGGCTTTATTCATCTGCTTTCCATCTAATTACAAATGCCGGCCAGTCACAACAACTGAGAAACGCTGCTACTTGCGTTGGAGACACAGTCCCTAACACTGTACTCCAGTTGCACCTGGTATCATTCAGCATTATGTTCAGACATTCAAATCAGCATAACTTAAAAGTAAAAAGCATTATAATTCCAGGACAAATTCTGAAGGAGGTTCATAGAAGCAAAGCATTCTGTAAGTCTGTTCTGGTTTGAACCGTAACCCGTCCCACAGAACTTCTCAGGGAGGAAGTGAGGGAAATGACAGAGAAACAAGGACAGCCATGAGAATTAGCGTGGGGAAGCTGCAGCCAACTTTTTAGAATTTTTTTTTCCTTAAAACTTCACTGGAATATTATCAGAGCTCTGAACACATCAAGGTCAACTGTTCGTGATGGTCACATCTACGGTAAGAAGATCACTTCAAACATACCAATATATCATTACCATCTTGTTTTTAAATATACACCAATGGCTACCCAACAGTTTCTCCCCTTCATGGTTTTCTTCATGTAGAAACACTTAAGGCTGCCACTTTTAATCCTTTAAGAACAACTTCAACAAATTCTTCTTTAACAACTTCTGATTAGCATTTAGGATCCATTTAAGTTAGCCGTTATTTCTTACTAACAAACCCACAACATAAATAAAAGTCTTCTGGCCAGGTTCAAGCAATACCACTCGTTACTACTGTGATGCTACTGAAAAACTTTGAAGGCTATCAAAATGCAGAAGAGAGAGCAGATAATGACACTCTATAAGAGACAAAGCAGGTAACAACAAAGGCAAGAAGTTGCCATCCATAAGAAGAATGACACACTGGTTTGGGTTGGAAAGGACCTCTAAAGGCCACCTAGTTCTAACCGCCTTGCCGAGGGCAGGGACACCTTGCATTAGACCAGGCCAAAGCCCCACCCAGCCTGGCCTTGAACACTTTCAGGGAGCGGGCATCCACAACTTCTCTGGGCAACCTGTTCCAAAGTCTCCCCACCTTTATTGTAAAGAAATTCTTCCGTATACGTCATCTAAATCTACTCTCTTTTAGCTTAAAACAGAAAGTCTAATTCCTTGCAGGCCCTGGTAAAAAGTCTATCTCCACCTTTCTTATAAGCCCCCTTTAACTATTAAAAAGCAACACTAAAGTCTTCTCTAGTATTGAGATTTCTAACTAGCGAGGCTGGTTTCCTGGATAAAACGAAGGCAAACTATAAACCAGGCACCAAATACAATGAATAAAGCTCTGCCAGGCCTGGCTGGGCTCTGTTCAAGGCCAGCCCAGGCTTCAGAGCCACCCTCCCAAAATGAGCTTCAGCAGGCGAATGGGGCAGCCTGTCAGGGAGCAGTGGATGAAGATTATCACCAGAGGCAACGTGAACTAGCAAGGATGTGAAGCAGTACCCATTTTGTCAAGTGAGGAGCTGCTACATAAAGTAGATAAATCCTAACACGTTACCAAGAGAGAAGAAAAGATGTCTGAGGAGGACAGGCTAATAACACAGCAGCACTACTCTTCACCAGGAGAATCTAACAGCAACTGAAAATAAAGCTATGGGAATTACTAGTTTTGAGGTGGTATTAGGTACCCTTCTGGGGAACTGATATAACTTATAGCGCTTTGCAAAACAACTCTTTTCCATCTTGCATGTCCTGCAAGTTTTGCTATGTTTGATAAAAAGAGTCCTCTCTCTATAGTCGTTCTCCGCAATACAGCCATAAATTAAACATATGCACATGGACCACCCACACTGTAGGAACAGAAACAAGAAAAGGACTGCAATGAATGAATGTTCAGTTGTGAGGTTTTGTAAAGGCTTAAAATGTTCTGCTCATACAGATGTGCGATGACCTCTATGAGCTGTGTAACAGTGTAACAAACGGGTAATTTAGTTGCTCCACAAACCACTGATTATTGTAGTATTTAAGAAAAGATGCCATCTGTAACATGACTGCAAGTCACCAGATAGTGCTTTATAGACTGATACAGAAGTTGATTTCAACTTAAAGGAAGTAACTGACAAAATACGAAATGCCACCTACTTGAGAGTACGTAAGAAAATACATAAAATCAATTAAAGGTTTCTTCTTAGAAAGTACTGCATTTCAAATAACAGCTACTTTCTTCAGTATTTAATTATCTGAGATATTTCCTCTGAAAAATACAGTTCATGTTTCTTGATGTTTCATAAACCAGTTTATAAAATGAAGACTTTAGAGCCAGGCTGCAAGCCAAAAATTATCCACGATTACATAGGATTTAATAACACCTTAAGTCAAAGGAACTGTGTTTAAAGCTATATAATACTTCAGTTTCCTCATAAGTAATTTCAGTAGTAAAACTTGTTTGACCAGTTTTATTATTATGTCAACATAAAAAAATGTGAAATGCAAGAAATTGGGAAGTCTTAAGTGAAACCAGTCTTAGAGAAGATTGGAATAATTTCAAGCAAAGAGAAATACTGGAAAATAAGTAACTGACATTTAAAAATATTTTATCTTCAGACAACGTAGTGATCTTAAATATGGGTTTAACAAATTAGTAAAAACAAGTAAAACACATGAAAATTTCCTGTCAAACAATTCTTAACATGACTTAATTCAAAATCTGAAAAATCTATAGCATATCAGTCCTGAAACAACAGCACTAAGCTTACTATGAGGCAAGCACATGGATACATAATTTTGAAACAATTATATACATCTGAAATACTAGGGTTTCTCAGAAATGTCAATTGCAATGTTCTTCTCTAAAGCAATATTCATTGCTTTCCTTAAAGAAATTATATTTTCTTATTTTCCTAAGAAGAGCTGTGAGAGGCAGAATGGCCAAGGACAGAAGAGATTCAATGTTCAACAAATGGGGATGGGGAAAGAAAACAGGTGCATTTTGGCAGTCTGTTTTAATCACAAAGACAGAGCAGGTAATTTAATTTTTCTTTCTTGCCTTCTCATTTTCACCCTGCAGCCAAGTAAAAGCAGCAGACATATTGATTATATGAATACTACATTATTGCATGGGTAAGTAAAATCAAGGGATGAAATGCGAGGTAAGAGCAGCAGCCACAGCATCGAGTTTGCATCTCAAGTATCAAGACTTGCCTGTAGCCTGGTCTGCCACTGAACAAGCATAATACCTACTCTGCAAATGAAAGAGATCTGGCAAGTTACATGGAAACCCCGGCTGCTTGAAGCTAAGCCTCTTCTTCGCTGGTCTGAATGCTGCCTCCAACACTTGGAGTGAGAGAGGAGGGAAGCGCTATGCTAGCTATTGAATTTGGCTCACTCTGAACTCACAGTGGGGTAGAAGCCAACCTTGTGAAAAGCCTTAACACTTAAGAAAAGATCTTCCAGGCTTGTTCATGAGTGTATAAATCTTGTCTTATATTAAATGTGCATCGAACTAACCATAACATTTAAAAGATGCTAAGGCAATTTTCAAGGACAATTTTAACTAGCCCTTCAAAGATAGGTATTCTCTAGTAATAGTAAAAAACCTGTTTATATCAGTTTTTCTAAGCAACAAAATAAAGATATTCCCAAAGTTATGGAGATCAGTACAAAGAGTTCATTGCAATTATTTGCTATGGCATTATCATGTCAGTTTTTAATTTCTTCAAGTTGGATGCAATGAAAAATTATCTTGATATAACCTTTAACAAGACGTCTAAACACTAGAAAACGTTGAAATCATAATACAGAATAAGCCACCAAAAGCACAAGTCTTTCCTTCTCAACTCTTTCCAACAGTTCCAAAATTCAGGCACACATCCAGAAGAACTTTCTGCCCCATGTCTGGTCAGTAAAGAAATTGAGGTTAACCTTTAATTTTTAATGTCACCTGCAGCCAGCGACTGCTTTTTCTAATGCAAGTGACAGATAAACAGCAAAACACTCCCAAGATGATACACAAAGCACCACACACCATAAGTGCATTTTTATTTTTATACCAACTCAATTTCTCAAATGGATAACCAATGTTCCTACTAATTTACATTAAGAATTGAGCGAGGCATGAAAATTGTTCTGATGCATAGGCTCTAATGTACTGCATAGTGTTCTGTACTTTACTGCAATGCTGGAAAATAACTACGCTTAAAAGGTACAGAAACTATACATACAAAAACACAAGCACATATATGTCTTACAAAATCACTTCAGAAAGGGTTATAAATTATCCAGAGCAGTATGAAGAAAAAATATCTAATCGAAGTCACTGATGTAAATCAGTAAAAGCAAAAAATTCTTCCTATTAAAATGAATTTCCTGACGTCTAATCTCTTGAACTGGTGTTCTTCTGTAGACCGATTCTAGTACTCTACAAATACATTGCTAGCATTTCAACTTCCTAACTCCTTTACACAATTTGATAGTATCACCTTCACACTTGCAAGGCAATTCCAAACTAAACAGAGGGAATATGGCAAATTGAGGTAATCTAATTTAGCTATTTAAGGCAAAATTGGCAAGTCTTTAACAGCAAACACTGTATCATTACTAAACGTTGCCATGTTGTTAATGTAAGGAGAAGTTCAAATTAGATAGTGAATTGGCCCTCGAGGTCAGGACTTATGAGTGTATTATGAGAGAATGCAAAGAAAAGCTCCCACCGACTCTCAGTTTCACAAGTTCTGTGGAAAGCAGACTTCAATACACTTATCTGTCACATTTAAAACCAAATACTTCAGTCAATGTTTTCACTTGTCTTTTTAAATTTAACATAGTAAAGTAAACCTATGCCTGTTAAATCACCTATGTCTGTTAAACCTTTTACAGAAAGGGTATTTAAAATAAGTTTTGGACAACTACAGGAAAGACATCACAAACATCATTTCCACGAATGCTAAAGGTATAACTGTGACATTAAGGAAAACGAGGCAAACTCAGTTTGTTTGTTTAAAAAAATAAACAAACATAGAAAAATTAACTCACATAGTGGCAGATCCTCAAACACAAAGGAGACAGTTGTCCCTACAATTATATTCTCTGCACAGTCAAGAGTCAAGTAGCGTTGGGATACGGCCTGGCCACCAGCAGCAACGTGGAAGCTGGAGCAGCAGTCTTGGTACCAGACTTCTGGAATTAACCTTTGGACAGAGAATAAAGATGTTTGATGAAAAAAATGCTAAAAACCTTTTTTAGCTTGACTTAAAGGGATTCAAGTGAGACAAAGCATTGGATTTCTTCTGGAAATGTCTGTGTAGCAAAATTTAAGGGACTGAAACTAGTATTTTTTTTCCAAATCAAATCAGTATTTCACAAAATCACGTAACAAGAAAGATAGAAACAACATGTTAGATAAATCTAACATGGTTCAATTTATTTATTTTTAAGATGACAATAATGGTAGAGAGACAACTTGAAAAACTTGAGTATTATGAAGACTTCTTCAGTATTAATCCTGAAATTTATATCAACATGCAATTCTTGGATTTTTTTCATCACTATTTTCAATCCCTCATCCCACGGTTGAACTTCTCAAAACCATATATTTTACAGATTTCAGTTACTTCATATTGTTATATATATGCTCTAGAAAGTGGTTAATTCATTATTTGTAAGACCAAAAAAATGTACAGGGTTCAACAGCACACTACAGCTGGTTATAAACACATAGAAATGGTCAAGGCTCTGGCTCCAAGTAAAATTTAACAGATCAAATTCTAGCAATTGATCAGTCATGTGTCTTCTATTAACTCTCTTTTAACTGCTTAAAAATACACTTGTAAATCAAGAAAAAAACCTTTAAAAAAAAATCTCTCTTCAAAACATGCTTTTGCAGAACTTTTCAACTACGGTGAGATAATTAAACTCTGTTCACATAACAAAGGGATACACTGCTACTTTTAATTAACTTCTCCTATCAAAAATATGAAAAGCTGATAGTGTTGGATTAGAAACTGCATCTTTCCTTTTTGAAAAGCCAGCACTTTGTTTCTACAGTGTTCCCACCAGAAAACCTAAGAACATAACCATCTAGACACATATTAAAAGTCCTAGAAGACAGATTTTGCAGGTAAGTATGCAAATAGCTCCTGTAATCTGACCGTTGTTTTCAAATGAAATTGCATTTATAAATAAACTACCAAAAAAATCCCCACTTCTAAGGAACAAATTTGGGGATTTCTTTTTAAGAAATTAAATTAAATAAAACTGCCTACATATTAGTATATTAAACAGTTCAAACTAAATAATAGTTTTGTTTGCCTTTTTTTTTTTTTAATTTAGGATAGTACCCTAGTTGCAATATACTAGGTTATAAACGTATTTTTATTCTAGGGCATACTTTGAGTTATTAAGCTTGGCATTAAATTTTGTAACAAGATGTAATATATCTAATTCAAGAGGGCTTAGAGTATTCCTGTATTACTTATTAATATGTTAAGTGAATGTTTGGACAATTGATTTCAACTAGGTTTTGTGACTAAAACATGTGACAAAATACAATTTTCAAATTACATAGTCCATTTGTCATAACTACTGCTCTTTCTAATTTCTATAGGTGTTAACAAATTAAGCAAAAAAAGCTGCACTGACTAAACAAAGAACAGTAGCCAATTCAGAATTTAAAAGCAACCATCAGCATCATTTATATACAGCCATTAGGAAAGTATCTTTACTGCTTTTCCTTGCTGTTCTGCTTTCCTATTTAGCTCCTGCTTTTTAGACCCTCTTTCCTGCATTTTCTCCTTAATCAAGCCAAACCCTGCAAATAAATAACAGTGAATATGCGTATTTGCAGAGGACTTAATACAGAGAAACCACAGACTTATACTGAAGTAATAATGAATAAAAAGGGTATTGCTCAAGTACCACAAGTCAATTCAGTCACAGCTGGATCCAATCAGTGACTGGTTTGCTTAGAAAGATCAATATATTTAACATACTAATCCTGTAAGTTCTTTCTGAAACATCAGAAATATCTCCAGCTGATGGCTTAAATATTGTTTATGTGGCAAAAGAAACAGAAAATACTACCCTATATAAGTTCTGAAAACAGAGGTGATGACAATGTATTTCATACCAGTGCAGCATAATGATTTTCACATTATTCATATAGTTATTGTAGTTGTTTGCAACAAGTTACACTGTAGAACAGTATGAGACAGAGTATGGAGAATCGAAGAAGCAGGACTCCCCACGTAAACACTTGGACTAGCTGAAATCAAAAGGCAGACTTACATGGAGAAACTGGATCAGTGGAAATGAAAAAAAACCGAAGATTTAAGTTACTGAAATAATTTACAGAACAGAATATAGGATTTAGATTTCTATAACTTGACACAAGATATAAAGATTACTTTTCCTGAAAAGTAAGAGAGCAAGTAACTTGACTACATGAATTAGAGAGTTCCAGTAAGTAGAAATAGTAAAGAAACTGCCTGTATTTTAACCAAGGTGACAACATCCTCATGTAGATTGCTCACTGAAGAATCCATCTGAGACATTTCTAGAACCTGCATGGGGACTACATAAACCAGTATCATGGCAAAGGCAGACCATCTGCTATGCTTCCTGAATGTTATTCACATGAAAGAGTCTTCAAAATATCTATAAAGAGCTCTCCTTACTTGTGTAGATGCCTGCACACCCACATAGGATGGAAGAAAGCAAGAGTTCGGTACCATGTCATACGCTAGTAGAAGGTTCTTAACAATGAGAGTTACTTCAATGTTGAAATAAGAAGGTATCAGGGAGAAAATGCAGGTAATTTAATTTAATTTCTAAATTCAAGTGTTTAGGAAAGTTATGTTTTGCAGCTAAAAGAACAGGCACAGTAGTACATACTTTCCAAGTGAGTCCTTATTTTTCCCATGGTCCAGTAGTCCTTAAAACTGTACTCCTGCCTTGGAAGACTGAGAACATGAAAACAGCTCAATGCTTTGCCACTTGTTCTCAGCAAGCCTCATTTCACTATCTTTTCAACATACCCTAAACTGAAGCCACTTAAAGGGGCAGGGCAAGGGAAGTGAGCGGAAGCAAAGACAAGAAACTAGCTTAATTTTGCTGTTCTCGGTTCTTCCTCAAAAAGAAATTACATAACTAAGGATAACTGTAGCAAATCATATAAATTACCTTGATATCTTACTATTTAATACATTTTATTCCCTTCTCATCAAGATTCACTGGTGTTCCGAAGATGTATGCTGAATCTAAACCTGAATGCTTTTCACATAGTCTTTCCATTTAAGTAAACTTTAATTTTGAATCATCACGTATTCCTTTTTTGACATCTGTCCATTACAATGCTGTAACAGAATTATAAACTAGCAATAATAAAACTGACCACAAGCTGTATTGCAAGTGTTTTAAGAACTAATTTAAAAACAGAATACGCAGCACGCTTAAAGTACTGAATTTAGTTACTGAATCCAGGAATGTCCCACTTCTGCATTGCTTCTCAGGTATACATATGCACAAAGTAGCATTTTAAGATGCCAGAAGCTGAGTAAGATACTCACTTGTATAGGTCTATTAAACCTGTGAATGCAGGAGCTGCTGCATTTCACAGTCTATTATTTATATGACAGAATGAAGATCTGAAAACATGAAATATAGCCTTGAATTATTCACTTATTCTTTTCACAAAAGGAGAAACCGTCAATCTAACACTAAAAGACTTCAAGCATATTTCTAAAGGTTTCATGAAAATTGCCTTATTTATCAAAACTTTATTCCCTCCGTTTGTTCATTAAATACTGTAGCTTTGCATTAAGGTCAAGCAGTGTCAACCAATTACTGTCGTTGGAAAACTCCTACTTCCTTAATACTCAAAGAAACCACGGTATAAAGTGAATTATTTTAATAGGCAAACTGAACAGTGTTTACCCAAAGCACATTTCAACCATAAAAATGTATTTTAAGGGTTTCTATCAACAATCAATTATAGTACTATTTATTATCACAGCAGCACTACGCATGATTCTTTGTCTGCTTAAATGCCAGCCTTAAAAAACTATACACCTATTTTAGCATATTCAGCAATATTTTGTTCTTAGCTCATACTGAAGAAAAGTAACAAAAATTAAGTGACCATAAAGCAAACAGAAACGTAAAAGATAAACCACTGAATTTCAAAGGGACAATATTAATTGGTAAACACATTCTGGCTTCTGTGTCCTCATTGTCTATTGGTAGGCAAGAGGATTTGGCTTACATGACAGACCTGAAAAAAAAAAATCCACTCTGCTTTCACTGCTCTTAATTTTATGATTTTATTTTGGGATAAAATTCTCCATCTTGCAATATACAAGAAGAACAGGTGAATAACAGATGAATTATGGATTTTAAGTGGTTATGCACAAATTTATTAAACACCAAAACAAGGCCACCCACGGGTCATCATATCGAAGTCACAGTCATTTAGGATAAAAGGATTTCTGTAAGATAGTTTGATCTAACAATTTGGCGTAGAGTACCCTCAGTCCTAACTCAATCTTTTCCCCAACCCATTTTAACAGTTTAAAAGGCTAGAACGATCATTTTAGTATGTAATCACTTCTATCTTTACACTTCACATAAGCAAAATTTTGGATCTCATTTCAGTCTGGAACTGACCTGTTTACTCCCACTCCACCTAGTACATAAGAGATGATGAAAGAATACTTAATCTTCTGATGATAACCCTTGAAATCTTACTGCTATGAGCCCAGCTGTGCCTTTCTGGAGTTATAAAACAGGACGAACTAAAGACATTTTCTTCTACACATCCTGTCAGCTTGTCTCACTGGAGAAAGGTTTTCACCCGTGTCCTGTACCAGTGATCAATGAGAGCTACAATGATACAAGACACACATGCCATCACCACAAACAAGAAAAAGAGGAAATAACATTAGAAAAGGAATGAAAAAAAACTAAACTGCAAAGAGTCATGCTGAATGGAGAAAAGAGATATAACAGAGTAGAATCTGTTGTCTCATTATTTCTAAGAAATCAGAATAAAGAGAATCAAAACACATAGAAAAGACAAAAAAAACCACCAAACCAACTAAACTTAGAACAAGCCCTTTCCTGCCCCAAAAGATGGGATATGTCCCACCTACAAGTTCCAGTCTACCAGTAAGATCTAAAAAGATTTTAGAACCAATTATCACACAACTAAATTTCTAGAAGAAGATATAAGAAAAAGAAAAGAACATAGATCTCTTCAAACTCATCTGAATTACTTCACTGGATAGGTGTTAACTGGCTTCATCGATATGAGGTAGATGTGAGATTAGAAGCTCAAGATTAGAGAGATTTTAAAATGCTCTTCATTATAATTGCCAATACAACCAAAAACTGCCCAGACACAATCACCATAAACTGGATACAAAAGTGACTGAAATCAGAGAGTAGTTGCTCTTGAAAAGACATTTCCAACAGCTCTGTCAAGCTGGGTATAAATTCCAAATGGATCTCAGAGACATCTGTTTAGATCTGTTTCTATCTAGTATTTTCATACCAATCCTAGTGACTCGAAGGCAGTGTGGCTATAAAATTAGCAGATAATACAATGCTGGGAGAAACGAGCAGCACCTCAGAGGAAAGGATCTGATTTCCAAAGGCTTTTAAAAAACCAGAGAGATATGCTCAGAAATCAACAAGGTGATTCAATAAAGACAAAGTGCTGTATTTAGAAAAGACACATCATATACACAATCACAAAACAGACGAGCAAATGAAGTGTAACGCAACAAATTAATAGAGGGATGAACGCAAAACAGAAGAGTAAATTTTGTGATTTTTTCAAAAATATCTCACTGAAATAGGTTGTTAAGCATGTGACATGTATGTAGGTAGGCATGTGCATGCATGTGAAAAGCTGCTAACTGCTTTTTTCCATCTCTGTGTCTCATACAGCTTTGGACGTCATAATTCTTAGATGTAGGCAAACTATGAAAAGCCAGTGGAATTATGAATTCCAGGGGTTCTGGGGTATATTCAAGAAAATGTTTGATCAATGTCCTTGATACTGCTGCAGGAAAGACTGAAAAAGATGGTAACCCGTGATCTTCCAAGCAACACATCTCTCCAGTACCCATCCACCCGCCACAGCCGACCATGGTAAGAGGATGAGGAAAAAGGGAAGTTGTCTCAGTGCGTTTTCAATAGCATGAGCTGTCCCACTTACCTCCTATCTTCAGACTCGCACATTCAAAACCATTACATCAACCTCCCTTGCTACCAGATAGGTGGAGAGGAGATTATTACTCTATGTTGTTGCTTTTAAATTTCCGTGGTACGAGTCAATACTAGAGTGAGCACATCGAGGATGAGGAAAAAGGGAAGTTGTCTCAGTGCGTTTTCAATAGCATGAGCTGTCCCACTTACCTCCTATCTTCAGACTCGCACATTCAAAACCATTACATCAACCTCCCTTGCTACCAGATAGGTGGAGAGGAGATTATTACTCTATGTTGTTGCTTTTAAATTTCCGTGGTACGAGTCAATACTAGAGTGAGCACATCTGTGGGTATCTTTTCCTATTTTAACATTCCATGGCTAAAATTATCTAGCACTTCATGTAAGAAAAAACACGTCATTATCATTTTTGTTTTCATGTTATATGTGTGCCCTTAAAAGGATCCTAAACAGTTTCGTATATTAAAACCTGATGCAGGAATAGTACAGTTAAAGAAACGGTATCCTGAACAGAGCACCACAAAACCAAAGTGTTTTTAGAATGTGTCCTTGCCCTCTGCCAGCTTCTTCAGCCATTTCATGGGCAGCTCTCATCAAAGGACAAAAGGTACGGAATTATTAACAATTGAAAGTTGTTTGCAAAATGAACATGGCACAATAATCAACAGCTCTTCTGTGAATTAGCGAACAATCCTCAGCTTTATGAGATATGGCATTTCAGTACACTGGATGAAAAGAAATGGATCTCCTGTACTGATGTGACCACCTTTGCGAGGACGGAAAGAACAGCTCTGCTTTTCTCGATCCATCAGCTCTACTGGCTAGCACTAGCCAGCAGTGGGAGATATGGAGGTGGGTTGTAAGATAAGGAACAGGCTAGAGGCAAGAAGGGCTGTTATAATTATAGCTGGGAACACAGAATTTGTTAAAGGAAGTCTACTGTATAATTACATTTGAAAATTTAGCAAGATGCCCAGAGGCTGGTTTGCAGCTGTCAGGAACCGGTAACGCTAGAGTTCTGCTCAGGAGGCAATGCCTACACCAGCTGAGAACATCTCCCTGCAGTTGAGCTGACTTTGATAAGGCAAAGGAATGACTTCAGCTAAAATTACTGAGATTATACAACACGTGAGATTATACCTATTCTCAGCAAAAAAAGTGTTCAGAGATTGAGCATTATTTTAAAGGAAATCAAATGTAAATCTGCTGGTTTCAATGCTACATTAAATACATTTTTTGAATTAGTGACAATGGTAGTATGCTGTGAATTGCATATTTTGTTTAGTACCAGTTAAAATACATATGCTTTCTAAGATATTAATTCATAATCAAATTAACATTACCTACCAGTTAATACTGGTTTGTATTCAAAGTTATAGTTCTCATTTTTGTTTATCTGGCCCAGTTAAATGAAAATTAACGAGTGAAATGCAGAAAGAATGCAAGAAATAAATAAATCTGTATATCTGTTTCTCCCTTAGATATAGACTTGAAGTGATTTTGCTGCTGAAATACAAATGGTAAACTACACTTACCCAAAGCAATAATCTGCAAACTTATCAAGTATGAAACATGATTAAGCCATTTCAGAAAAAAGGTAGAATTAAAATGATCACTTTATATGAAGTTAATGATTATACTTAATAGAAAAAGTATATTTTGCTAATTCAAATATTAGCAAATTAAGTGCTCAGTATGCTAGAAATTATCAGCAACCATAAGCATTACTGGTGTTTATTTAAAACACATCCAGATTAAAAATTTAGCAAGATTTCATAATACAGTCATAAATTTGACCATATTTGGAATTTTGGAAGAATTCAAAATTATGTTGTCATATTATCATCACAAGAAAATAAAAAGCTTTAGAAGACAGAGTAGAGACTACAAGCCTAAACCTAAACATTATAGTAGAATTAATTCTAAAGGCTATGAAAGAAGCATTTTTTATTCCAGACTTACAGTTTTATGAGAAATTTAAGGATATGTGTCTACTTGGCATTATGGACCTTAAGAAGAGAAAACTAAGGGTTATTTCACCTTTAATCAAAATAGCTACTGCTTCCATTTTGAAATGGTGAAGATTGAAGAAAATGCTTAAATCCTCAAATAATGCCTGAATGCTGAAATCATAAGTACAGGCAGCACATCAACTATTCTGTATTTGCTCCATCAGCCTCAAAATAATCTTGCTTGATGCCTCATTATTATAATCAGTTTAAATACTACAATTGTCTTTGCTATAGAAAGGTAAAAATATTTTCTACAGTAACATAAGCTTTGCTCACTTAGAAAAATGTACTCAACTTAAATCTGAATAAAAGGTTCCTTTCTATGCATCAAGCCTGGCTCTTAGTCAGTGTAACAGGATGGGGTTTTGCTATCTACATTTCATTTAAGGCGTGAGGAGGAAAAAAACAAAGAAGTCAGCTATTTTACACAAATTTCTCTCCTCTGATTTTCACTACATGAAGATGGATATTTGAAGGATGAGAATTTCAAGCAAAAGAGGGGCACCTATTGAACAAAGTTACAGATTAATTTCACTTTTACAGATCATTAATCATTACAATTTAATTTATTCCTTTGCTTTTATTTTGAAAGTAAAATACAGACACTTGAAAAACTCCAGTCTTTGAAAGGCATACAAATTAAATTTAATTATCTTTTTTAAAAAGAGAAACTAAAATGAATTTTGAAAGAAACTTCAGGAGCACAATACTAGTTTCAGACAGTGACTTAGGTTTTATTCAAATATGATTTTTTTCAGGACTGTCCAACTTCAAACATTCTGAGTCTTGTTCAGTTCTAGTTACACAGATAATGCAAATGTACAAGAAAAACATCAGGCTTCATATTGATTTCCTCTAGTTCATGCATAATAGTTTCCTACATTGAGTTTTGTCATATTCATCTATATTACACTATATAATGCAGCTTTAAGGACTGCAATGATCCCTTCAGAAACGTACAAACAAGAACTTGGTTTCTCATCTAAAACACTGCTGCAGAAGAACAAAAGCATCTTCATGAAATAGTTAACCTTATATTCAACAATTCCACAGCAAAATATACGAAACAAACTACATTAAATTGCTGATAGTTGTATGTTCTTGCTATTGCTCTCAACAAAGAAAAGACTTTAAATTTCTTAATATTGATTTTGAAAGAAAAAGAATGCCTTCCAAGGAATTTTTCGGTAGACTCTTAACATGTGAGCACACAAATCTCTAAATCTAAGGGGCACTGTAACTTTTATTTTAATACACACAAAAAATCCCAAACATAAAAGGAAAACAGAATAAAGAAAAGCCAGAATGATCTTCCTTGCTACTACATAATGTAAAATGAACACTGCCCACATTTGTAGAAAATGCATTCTTCCCACAGTGAAAAGCTTTGTATGGAAAATAAAATTTTCCAATAAAATTGACAAGTGTTAGCTTCCCAACTGCCAATAAAATGAATCAAATCTGGGTGTGGTTCCAAGTAGCTGCAATGTGATGTTTGTATCATCAGAAGCACGGTGTGTGTTCAATACGGTTTTACCATCCAGGGACGTACAACATCACGTCTCGAGTGACAAGTGCTGAAGACCAGTCCTACTAAAGCTCAAAGGCTGTGATTCAAAAGACAGCTTGCTCTATCTCTGCCAAAACTTGTTTTGACTCTGCACGTATCTGTACATATACATGAGACCATCCTGTGGTTTAGATTATAACTATCTTGGAAAAAACAGATATTTGCCAGTTTTATGTTTTAGGTAAGGAGTTATGACTTCTGTTACTCTTCAACACTACAGGTATCCATAACATACGATAATCTGTGTTTTCCCCCTCTTACTGGCACTTATCTATGCGTCTGTCCTCCAAAACCAGCAATTTTCAAAAATTCGTGTGGCACAACACAACTAGATATATTAAGTCGACATTTACTAGTTTTCTACGATGTATGACTATTTCAGGTTATCTAGCCACATGAAGGCACACTTTAACATAATGGTACTGACAATGAGAAGAAAATAGCCTACTGTTTCTAAAATCGCTTTCAAATATTTTAAACAGTTTTTCGCTATTCTTTTCCTCATAAAATAGGCAATGTCAAAGAACATATAAAATTTCCTAAATTAAGAAAAGAAAAACAAAGATGTACCATTATAAATAAAGTAGTAATAGGCAGCGACAACTTCACTAGGCTGTGACATATGACATCTGGAAGACTATTATCATAATAAATGGGAAAAGGAGGTGAGATTCTGTCAACAGTTAACGTACGAAGAAATGCATCTTCATCAGAATGACAAACGTATCTGCCTTTAACAAACATAGGTCAAACTGAAATTCGAGTATCTACAAGTTAAACATTTTCACTCTATTTGTTCCCCTTTTTTAAATTTTAACAATTTCACAGTAGCATAACATTTTCATTTATCAGAGATATGTACTTACGTAATTTAATTTCTTTTTAGTGAGGGTAAATTAAACTTGCTAATAATCAATAGCTAAAAACTCACAAGAAAGAGCCTATTTTTCACACTTTTATAAATCACTTTAACTATGCAAAGTAGTAACTTAAGATTATCGAAGTCTAAAAATTATCAAGTCTAAAAATACTATACAACAATCTATGACCCCTATTAGTATACCCACACAGGCACCACATGGGTATTGAAACCGCTTCAGCTCTGAAGAGGTAAACAGTGACTTTCTGAAAGTAGGTCACGTTCCCACAACTCACGTTTCTTACCGTTCATTTTGGTCCATGCTTTATTTTTCAATCAGATGAGAAAAATCAAAAGAACCATCAAAAAATTCTTATTCTATGGAGGCTGAAAATGGTCACTGAGTGCTTTAAAAAAGTCAGAAAATGGTATTTTTTGTTATGACTAAAGGCAAGACCTAATATATATTTAGTACTTTCAAAACTAGATATATACCTGTAAAGTAATCTTTGGCAGGTTATAGCAATTTTCTGCACATAAAAAAGTAGCAGAAGTTTTAAAGTCACTGACTGAACAGTTGTGTCACAATGCAATGATGGGTTTTTCTAAGAGTTACAGATGGAAGAATTCAGGAAAGTAAATGTGAGAGGCTTTTAAAACTTATTTTTATATGAAAAGTTACTTGGAAAAGTAATTTTCCCTGAGGCATTAAAATATAAAATTTTGAAAGAAAGATAGTGGGAAAAAACCACAGAATTTTTATATCACTGTATTCCTAGATACCCATTTGTTTGATGCATTGTGTCTCTCCAATGCTGTGCTGGTGAAGACAATCTCTGTGATGGCATTTACTTTCAAATCACTTTAAAGAAGTTAATGACTGGTTTGGTCACACACTTTCAGACTCAGCAGAAGCTGATGGCATTAAGATACCAGAGAGGTTGATTTGGCAGTTGTGTCTCTATCTCACGTGTACACTCACTTCATAACTATTCTATCTTGTAACACATAAATGAAGCTGCTTGAAGTGTAAGGATTGAAAGCACAAAAAAGTTGTCATTTTGATACACTAATAAATGCATAACACAGTTTAATGCTAACAGGGGAGCGGCCCAAACAGATACCTTATTTTGGCCCTGTCACTGCTTTCCTGCAGAAGGCAGGCATGTGAACCAGCTTGTGTGCAACCTCTTCCTCTTCTCCCGTTTGCTGACAAAAGAGCTTGGAAACAAAACTTTGTTCTAAACTTCTTCAAGCATAAGATGGAGCATGATGAAAGATGGAGTAAAACACCTAATACGTCCAAAGAAAATTATGTAAGGGGAGATTTCCTTTTATATGGGTGGAATGGCTAACCCATTTTCTATGGTTGAAATTAGGTTCTCATATAATTCAAATCAACTATCAGAAGCATCTGGAGTATCAGAAAAATTACTTCTTGTTTTTTCTTTAACACAAATCTCAAAGATTTGCTCAAGAACTTAATAAAGAAGGATGGGGAGATCTAATGCTGCATGAAGCTAAAGTCGGAATGATGTCACTCTCAACAGTGACTGTTGACATCCATTCTTTAAAAAGTTGTGCAAGTGACATCCTGCTGGAAGCAATGAGAATCACAGAATGTCAGGTGTTGGAAGGGACCTCAAAAGATCATCTAGTCAAATCCTCCTGCCTGAGTAGGATCACCTAGAGTAGATCGTACAAGAAAGCATCCAGGTGGGTTTTGAACGTCTCCAGAGAAGGAGACTCCACAACCTCCCTGGGCAGCCTGTGCCAGGGCTTTGTCACCCTCACAGCGAAAAAGTTTTTTCTTATGTTTTTATGGAACCTCCTATGCTTCAGCTTGTATCTGTTGCCCCTTGTCCTATCATTGGACATCGCTGAGAAGACCCTGGCCCCATCCGCCTGACACTCCCCCTTGACATATTTATAAACATTAATGAGATCACCCTTCATTGTCCTCCAAGCTGCAGAGACCCAGCTCCTTCAGCCTCTCCTCATCAGGGAGATGTTCCACCCCCTTCAGCATCTTTGTGGCTCTGTGCTGGACTCTCTCAAGCAGTTCCCTGTCCTTCTTGAACTGAGGGGCTCAGAACTGAACACAATATTACAGATGTGGCCTCACCAGGGCAGAGTAGATGGGGAGAAGAACCTCTCTCGACCTACTAGCCATCCCCCTTCTAATCTACCCCAGGATGCCATTGGCCTTCTTAGCCACAAGGGCACATTGCTGGCTCATGGTCATCCTGCTGTCCACCAGGGCCCCCAGGTCCCCTTCCCCTACGCTGCTCTCCAGTAGGCCAGTCCCCAACCTGTACTGGTACATGAAGTTGTTCTTTCCCAGATGTAAGACTCTACACTTGCCCTTGTTATATTTCATAAAATTTCTCCCCACCCAACTCTCCAGTCTGTCCAGGTCTCACTGGATGGCAGCACAGCCTTCTAGTGTGTCAGCCACTTCTCCCAGTTTAGTGTCATCAGCAGACTCTCTGAGGGTGCACTCTATTCCCTCATCTAGGTCATTGATGAATATATTGAGCAGTACTGGTCCCAGTATTGACCCATGAGGGACTCCACTAGATACAGGTCTCCAACTAGACTCTGTTCCATCGACCACAACTCTGATCTCTTTCCTTCAACCAGTTCCCAATCCACCTCACTATCGGAACATCCAGACCACACTTCCTCACTTTAGCTGTGAGGATGCTGTGGGAGATGGCATCAAATGCTTTCCTGAAATCCAGATGAACCATGTCCAAAGCACTGACATCATCTATACACCTGGTTAGATTCTTATAAAAGGCCATCAGGTTGGTCAAATATGACTTCCCCTTGGAAAAACCATGATGACTGCTCCTAATGACCCTCTTATCCCTGATACATCTAGAGACAGGGCCAAGGATAAGTTGTTCCATCACCTTTCCAGGGATGGAGGTGAGGCTGACCCGTCTGTAGTTATCCACAATGTCACTAGTACTTCAGAAGTTCTACTACCCTTTCTGTAGTGCAGCACAGTTGCAATAGGAAAAGTAGATCATAAATGGCCTTCACACAGTGTTCGATTAACTGGACTGAATTTGGATAAGTGTTTGCTGCTCTTCTACACCAAGCTGTGCTCTTCTACACCAAGCTGTGCTCTTCTACACCAAGCTGTGCTCTTCTACACCAAGCTGTGCTCTTCTACACCAAGCTGTGCTCTTCTACACCAAGCTGTGCTCTTCTACACCAAGCTGTGCTCTTCTACACCAAGCTGTGTGGTGCCGTGGACTCACTTGAGGGAAGAGATGCCATCCAGAGGGACCCTGATAGGCTTGAGAAATGGGCCAGTGCAAACTGCATGAGCTTCAACAAGTCAGGCCAATCACAGGCACAAGTACAAACTGGGCACAGAGTGGGTTAAGAGTAGCCCTGAAGAGAAGGATTTAGGAGTGTTGATAGACGAGAAGCTCAACATGAGCCAGCAGTGAGCTCATGCAGCCCAGAAGGCCAACCGCATCCTGGGATGTATCAAGAGAAGCGGGGTCAGCAGGTCAAGAGAGGTGATTCTCCCCCTTTACTCTGCTCTTGTGAGACCCCACCTCAAATACTGCATCCAGTTCTGGTGTCCCCACCATAAGAGGGATGTGGATCGGTTGTAGTGTGTTCAGAGGAGGGCCACAAGGATGATCCAGGGGCTGGAGCACCTCTGCTACGAGGACAGGCTGTGGGAGCTGGGATTGTTCAGTCTGGAGAAGAGAAGACTCCGGGGGGACCTAATAGCTGCCTTCCAATACCTGAAGGGAACCTACAGGAAGGCTGGGGAGGGACTTTTTACAAGAGTGTCCACTGACAGGACAAGGGGAAATGGGTTTAAGTTGAAGGAGAATAGATTTAGATTAGATCTTAGAAAGAAATTCTTCAGTACAAGGGTGGCAAGACTTTGGAATAAATTGTCCAGAGAAGTTGTGGATGCTCCCTCCCTGGAGGTGTTCAAGGCCAGGTTGGACAGAGCCTTGAGTAGCCTGATCTAGTTTGTTCATGCCCAAAATTGAAATAAGAAGGGTATCTGCTGAACATTACCATCAACATACACGACTGTATTACACTTCATAACTTGGTTACTGTAAGTTTTGTATATAAATAACAGCTCTTGTATTTAAAACAGCAGTGATATTGAGTTTTAGAGGAAGATTTTTAAATAAAAACTGTAATTAAATGCAGCTGACTTGGGAGAATTGAAAAACAAGAAAAGTCACAATCATGTTATACATACAATATAAACTAAAGTTACAGAAGCTGAATGAATGGGACGTGTTCTATTTCAGTATTTCATGTGTTCTTTTTCATTTTATAATTCAAATACAAAATCACCTATCTCAAACTTCAACCACAGAAATTACCTAGAATTATGAAAACATTGCTATTTTATAAATAAAAGTACAGTCCAATCAATGCTAGAAAGCACCAATTTAAGCTCATCTACTTTCTGAAAAAAAAAACCACAAACCCAAATGACTGTATTTGTTAATTTATTAATGTTAGTTTACAAATGGTAAGGTAAACTTGAGGAACTTGGAAAACACAGTAATCTAAACGACCAGCTAACAGACAAAAAAAATTATAGATCTAGTGCAGAATTTACTCAGTGGCATAAAGTTGTTGACAATACATTCCTCAATAAAGAAAAATTGAATTATAGCCTTAGGGTGGTTTAATTTGGTACAAATTTTGAATAATGTTATATACATTTCCAAAGCAGATGCTAAGAGACTCTACAAGGACACTCAGCTCAATCAGAAGCCAGATTAAAGTTCCATCTGGAACGAAACAGTTCCATAGCTATATTACAATTAGCAGAGTCACCAATGTCAAACTCAAAAGTTGGGCGATGTGGAACTTTCCCTTCAAAATACAGCTATTTAGCCCAGAAACCAAACAAGTAGTTCACACATGTTTAAACCAGAACTTTTTAAGTAGTGACAAACTTGTTCCTTTGTACCTAGGATGAAAATTCCGTTTGTATTACTATGGTCATGTGAAACATGAAGACTACCCAGACATGATGATTTTAGATCACCTCTCCCATTGCACACGTGTAGCATTAAAAATCATGTGTTCAAAGGAACTGCAAGACTCAAAACATCAGCAGGCTGAGAATAGCATGGAAGCTATTTGCATGAAATAAAATTCAAGATTGATTTCTAATTGTCCTGATCTTTGCCTTCCCAATTCCCAGACTTCTTGTTATGAAACAAAGCATTTTCCCAACATGTCATGCTGAGGAACTGCACCCTCAAGTGATCCATCTTCAGACAAAATAAGAACAGAATTATGTATGAAATCTGATAGATGAAAGTCAAAGCCCGGTTCTGCAGCCAAATGTTCAACTAACACCATCTTCCTAGATTTAACCAAAAATCGAATTTCAACTCAAGTTTGCTAAACGAGGCACCCTTTCAAGGCATAGTTCAGGTAAAAGCAGTGCTGATACACAGACAGTAACACACCTTCAAGACAGAAAAACAAAATATGCCACATGCCTTAAATTTACTACTCTATCATTTAAAAAACCAATGCATCGCACAAATGCAAGTCTGAATGCAAGTTAGAAATCAAATGTCCACATCTTGCATCACTTTCTCCCAAACAAATTCACAATGGATAAGTAGCAACACAGACTTCTAAGAGACTACATTCTCATTAAACAGATTTTCATCAAGAAAAGACTCGGAAAAGAGCATATTTATGTTTTTCCAGTTGCTGGTTACATTAATCAGTCTGATTTCTATTATGAAATAGTAAGCTGCTGGGTCTGAAAATATCTACAATGTTAATATATAGATGAGAGCAAAGGGAAGACAGAGGTAACTGTAGTTAACAGCCTATACTGTTCTGCAATGAAGAAGTAATTTTAACTTCCACAAAGAACAGTAATATTAACCATTTTATATTTAGTACCCTTAATTAGCATTCAAATACTATCCAATAAACTCCATACCTGAAATTTCATCTTCTTTCATCTTTAAAGGTAAAAATTAACAACGTAGAGCAGCAATGTGACTTTGTTCTTAGTCTGACTCTTGTTATTTCTGAAAATGGCCCACAAGAGATCTACTGCCAACACCATGCACTAGGATGGACGCATTTAGAAGAGACAACAGGAAACTCTGGCCAAAATCTAGATACAGAAGCAAGACGTCAAAATTAAGATAACTGCTACCCAATCACTGCTTTTGACAGAACACTGCCTTTTTAAGGCAGCGGTCAACAAGAGTGTCCAAAGCTGCTGGTTACACCAGAAAGGGTCAAGGGCATCCGCAGACTCCAGTACTGATGAAACCATGGCGAAATGATCACTGTATTTCAGTTCCACACATGAACACAGCAGCCTATCCAAACAATCAGCTTCCCTATTAGTTAACACAAGTTTTCTGAAAGATTAAAAATAAAGTAGCACCCTAAAAAATAAAACGTTAATTGTCAGAAAGTGAAGTATTATAATTGAAACATATGTCTGAGCGCCTGGGCTGGGGCGACACCACAAATCTTGGGAGTCCTTCTAACAGTGTCCGGGAAACTACCACATCCTTCCTCAAAGAAATGTCCATGGTCGTAACCGATCATTCATGACAGAGAAATGTTTGGATAGCACGGGTCCTGGTAATAATTTTACTGCAATGATACAGAGTGAATCAGAGGCCTCAGAAAGTTTCTCCAGGAATTATCTTTCTCAGTGTTGAGTACATAAAAGCATTATCAATATCAGGCACACATATAAGGTTTTTGCAATAATAAGGAACCATTTAGTTAATTTCCACAAGCAGTAATCATCCAGACTTTCAAATCTGCAGGAGGGTTTTTTTATGACAGTCTAGAGTATGCGAAGATTTTCAAACTTAACCCATGGTTTGTGATTCTTGTGGCAGAGTCGTGAATTTGCATAGGTCTGGACAGAAACATTGGAATAACTGAAGATTTTTTTTCTTCCTCACTCAGATATTCAGTAACTTAGCAGTGAGCAACCACAACCGGTTGTACTTTACTCCTCAGTATCATGTTATCTGTCCCCAAGCAAGTCATGACACGATTTGACAATGGCCAATCACAAGCTTCTTTAGCTTCAGAGCAATCAGAGGACATTTATGAATGACCTCCTTGTCAATGAAGAGAAAAAATACTAATTTTCACTATTCCATATATCTCAACAGCATTTGAACAATGATGAACTTTCATCCACACTAAAAGATGTGACAAAAATTCTGGTTACTGACTTGGAGAGATCTGAATTATTCTCAGAAAGCTCCACATGATTCCCAGTAGGCCTTTGCCTATGAAATTCCTAAAGTATCATTTCTTTTTCTGCTTCTTTTCAAGATCTAAGCAGTTCTGAGACTTGGTGATGCAGGCATAGGATTAAGAGTATATCAATGCAATATTCCAACTGCCTCTTGTGATAATACCACCACCTTAAAGCACTTGGGTAAAAACACCCCACGGACAAATAGCTAACTGATGCTGAACACAGTGAAGAGACTGGATAGAGGATGGTCAAAAGAAAACAACTGAAAATGCAATTTAGTAGTGGGGAGGGAGGGCATTCAATCAACAACTGGGCAATCTACTCTGTAGCTTAGCAACACTCCTCATTCTTTGTTGATGCTAACCTGGTATTTGGCAGCATCTGCAGAAAAAACACATCACCTCTTCCGTTAGCTGGAAAACTCTACTCCATTCTAGCAATGACTAAAAGTTATTCAATTATTCATATCTTCATCATCATTCAGCTGCACCATATTTCAAGATCAAGATCAAGATTCTCGTTTTGAGCTCTCTCTTCTGTGCACTTGCTTGATTTCAGTTTAAATAACTACCCAAAGCTCCATAGGGAAGAAAATTCCCTACGATTAGAAAGGCAGAACTCTTTCACACGAAGGAGACAACCTTCTTGGACGTTCGTCCAAGACGACAAAACATTCGCAGCAGGTCAAAAATACCACCATCAACTCCAAGTCCAAAGTGCATTTCTTGCTTTTGTTAACCTACACATCAAAATGTTTTAAAACACTTAATGAAAAACAAGACTTTCTTCTGTTAACACTTCTTTTCTTGGAGAAGACTTACAGAACAGAGCACTTAGTCTACCGCTGGCGTATTGCGCAACATCGCTGTGGGGAAGAAAGCTGTAGTACCTGAGCAGAGGCAAGATCCTAGTTCACCTCAGTATTACACTTCTCTGCCAACAGTTGCCATGCTCCTACTATTGGTAGTTGCCTATTACTACTAGTTTTTCCTCCTATTACTACTTGCCTTGATTCCCTACTACTACTGGAATTTTACTCCTGTTCACATTCTCTTCACACTGTCATTCCAAAGGAAGTAAACTCTAAAGAGCTGACAATCATCTTCACACATGAATCACTTTTCATTAGCAAATAACTTTGCTGTGCTTTGCGGAAACTTGCATTAAATGAGAAAGACAAGACATATCTAAAATCTGGTCTAATATAGAAGATAAAAGGTTTTAACTTATTTTCTATTAAATTCTGTCTTCTGTGTTGCACAGCTTGTTAGTCACACTTGTTTTTATACAGCGGACTGCACTGTATACACTGTATTCCTCCTTTCTCTTATGGCAGAAATATAATAAAGAACTCCAGTAAATTAGACCTCCCATGCTTGAATCAAGGTTAGCTATCCTTGGGGGGTTTTTTTCCAGATATAACTCCTACTAGAACTCTTAAAATAGTTTCCAATAATTACCTATAAGTGATGAGAGGCTTACTAACTCTATAATTTACCACTATTTTCAACAGCAGAGAAAAAAAAATCAATATTTAGGAATAACTCCTAAAATTAACTTAACTGGAAAAGAAAGTGCACTACTTAGATATTTATAGAAGTGATAAACTGTCTTTAAATCAATATTTTAATCCCCGTATGCAGTCTAGTTCAATGAATCAACGCATGCCTTCACCAGCAATCTGGAATTCACACTCTTCCTTTTTAAGGAAAACAAGGATAACGTTCTTTACTTTATAGTTTGCCTTTAGCACCCAAATTGCCTTAACCATATTATTCCATTCTGCAGTATGCAAAGACAGATCACTAATTATTTGCTGGAGGAAAGCTTTTCTATGTTACCTTTTTTTCCAGAAGCTCATGTAAGAACATGAAAAAGCAATCCTACTGAGATAGAATCATAAAAATTTAAGGCTGGAAAAGACTTTTAAGACCAAGTTCAACCATTAATCTAACAATGCGAAGTCCATCACTAAACCATGTCCCTACACACCCCATCTATGTGACTTTTAAGTACCTCCAGGTATGGTGATTCAATCACATCCCTGGGCAGCCCATTCCAGTGCTTGACAACACTTTCAGTGAAGAAATTTTCCTTACTATCTAATCTAAACCCTCCCTGGTGCAACTTGAGGCCATTTCCTCCTGTCCTGTCACTTGTTATGTGGGAGAAGAGACCACCTCACTACAACCTCCTTTCAGACAGTTGTAGAGAGTTGTTTAGAGTGATGAGGCCTCCCCTCAGCCTTCTTTTCTCCAGGCTGAACAACCCCAGTTCCCTCAGCTGCTCTTCATAAGACTTGTTCTCTTCATAAGACTTGTTCTCTTCATAAGACTTGTTCTCTCATATTCTCTTCATAAGACTTGTTCTCTACACCCTTCACCAACTTTGTTGCCCTTCTCTGGACATGCTCCAGCATTTCAACCTTTTTTTCGGTTGTGAGGGGTCCAAAACTGAACACAAGATTAGAGCTGCGGCCTCACCAGTGCCGAGTACAGGGAGACAATCACCGCCCTGCCCTGCTGGCCACACTATTTCTGATCCAGGCCACGATGCCATTGGCTGGCTTTGCCACCTTTGCACAGGGGCGGCTCACAGTCCCACCTGGGCACAGTGCTGGCTCATGGTCAGTAGGCTGTCAACGAACAAACCCAGGTCCTTTCTGCCAAGTAGCTTTCCAGCCACTCCTCCCCAAGCCTGTAGTGTTGCCTGGGGTCGGTGTGACCCAAGGGCAGGACCAGGCATTTGGCCCAGTTGAACTTCATATAGCCCATCAATCCAGGCTGTTAGCTGGGTACCCTGAGAACAGCTGGTCTTATTATTAAGGACTGAGGCAAAGAAGGCTTTAAGTGTCTCAGCTTTTGTCACTACATTTTCCCCCACATCTAATAAAGGATGGAGAATCTCCTCAGCCCTCCTTTTGTTGTTAAGGTATTTAGAGAAGCATTTTCTACCGTATTTTATGGCAGTAGCTAAATTGAAGTTCTAGTTGGGCTTTGGTTCTTTCCATTTTTTCCCTGTACAGCCTCACGACATCTTTGTATTACTGTTGAGATTCCTGGCCCTTCTTTCAAAGTTCATAAACTCTTCTTTTTTTTTGTAAGATCCAGTCAAATCTCTCTGTTCAGTCAGGCCCGTATTCCTCCCCACCAGCTCATTTTTCAGCACATGGGAACAACTTGATGCTGCACCTTTAAGAATTCCTTCCTGAAGAAAGTCCAACCTTTTCCCAGACTCTTTTGCCCTGCAAGACTGCCTCCCAAGGGAGTCTGTCAACCAGTTTCCTAAAACAGGCCAAAGTCTGCCCTCCAGAAGTCTAAGGTAGCAGTTCTGCTGACCTTCCTCCATATATCTCCCAGAAATGAAAACTCATTATTTTGGGATCCTGATCATTATGGGATCACTACGTCCAAGATGGCCTCCAACCATCAAACCACCCAAAAGTCCTTCTCTGTTCACAAACAGCAGGTCCAGCAGGCATGTTCCCTAGTTGGCTTCCTCATCAGCTGTGTGAGGAAGTTAACTTCCATGCTCTCCAGGAACCTCCTGGACTGTTTCCTCTCTGCTGTATTATATTTCCAGCAAACATCTGGTAAGTTGAAGTCCCCTATGAGAACAAGGTCTAGCAATTGTGATACTTCTCCCAGATGCTCACAGAATACTTATTTTGGATGATGCTGAATGGAAGGCATAATAGATTAGGTTCCTTTCTGTTTCATTACATGAGGAAATTTTTATAAGGTAAAATAATCACAGCTTTGTAACAGTGCATAACAACAGTTTTGCCTGCACTATGGAATTAATTGACAGAGTACTTTGTAGAAAACACTGTTGTGAAAAGCTAAAATACTGTGAAAAATTACCTTTCTCTACCCACGTAAGGAAGCTCAGGTAACCGACCCTTACCTGTTCTCACTCCCAAGCCAAGAACTGAAATGCCTTAGGCTAATTCATATACAGATTTTGAAACACTTAAGTGAATAGTTAAATATTATGCCTTCTAAAATATATTTAAAATTAAAACTGAAATAAAAGAAAATCCACTTCAGGACATAAAGTGATTTTCGCAAGTTAATTTAAATAAAAACAAAAAAATAAATCACTCTTGATTTGTTTGCTGCTATAATCTCACAGAACTGGAGATAGCGGAGATAAAATTAAGTTAATAAATGGCATTTCCAACACAAATAAAAGGAGTTAACTCTTCACAGAGCTGGAAGCCAAGCCATAGGACTCCTTGCCACAGGACATTAAAACTTTACAGAGGTTCAAAAAGTGACCACTTTTTTGGAGGAAAGAGAAAAATAGGGGGGAAAAAAACCCCAACAATACAGCTGAAAGTAGCTGGATAAAAAGACAGCTCTGATTCTGCTTGCACAAAAACTTTCAGATGTCCAGAAGACATATGAGCATATGCAGGAAATAATGTCAAGGACTTCGCAAACCTCTCCCTAAGCACCTTTCCTCAGGCAGGCTGGAGAAAGAAGACAAGGATAGAACTGTGTCTGGCTGAGTCACTGTGGTTGTCTCACTGCTAAAGATACAAAGAAAAGATTGTAAAAGAGTGAAAACCTGAAAATAGTTAGCTCAATGACTTATCCAGCATCCCAGACTCTAATACTCTCTAGGGCAGGTGCTAAATACCATATCTGATTTCTTAAGATTTTTTGATGGGATGAGCTCAATGACTTTCAAAGTTGTAAAACAACAGGACAAGCAGGAAGACTTGCTCTGCTACTTTAAACTAAGAATAAAAAGATTGTCTGAAGATAAAATTCACTGTTTTTTTTAAAAAGCACAGTTAACAGTTCATTCTATTGTAAGCAATATCTCATAAAAGAAATCCATTTTCATTTCAAAATGCATTTTTTTCTTCCCCTTTTAACATATACCCAGCATACTTATCCTGTAACTGAAATTACTTTTAAAAAACTATATACTGTTATCTTTGCGCACTTAACCCAGTACGAACTGGACATAAATAATGAATTTCAGAAGTCCTAAAAATAAATTTACTGGTTTTTCTCTTTTCATGCAGAATTATACAAGTTACTAATTTTGTACATGTTAAGGTCTGTAATTGCTTTAAAAATGCCTAAATATACCAACTGTGTTTAGCAATAAATGTAAAACTAATACAGCAAAAAGTATGTTTTTTGAAAACCAACATTTACTATGGATCTCACCTTTCTTTGGGAACACAAGAAAGAAAATCCCAACAATTAATATCCGCATTAAGTTTAGGTGTTCAAATTCTGAATACATGGTTGATTCAAGCTGCAAAAAAAAATCCTGGCTTGTTAGTTTCCAAGGAAGTTTCAGTGCATCGAAGTGCTTTAGGGTTTTCAGCAGAGTTAAGAGAACTGGTCCTCCTGTGATCTGAACTAGCACTACATTTAACTCCTTAAGAATTGTCTTCCTTAAGCACTTGCCCAGTTTTTTGCTTTTCTAAGTATTGATTCTCTCTGAATCTTCTTGCTGCGGTATTAAAACTCATTTCTGTTACCATTAGATCTACCATATTTACAGAAACACTCTCTAATAATATATTTATAATAATACAGATTAGTTCCTCCAGCCTGTACTTTCTCTAGTGTTATCAGTGGCTGCAAATAATGGACACAGGTCAGCTCACAGCAAACTGAGTAAAATATCCTGCACCTCCAGATACCATAAGGAGAACCCCTTGAAAGAGCTTTGTATGTTTTTCTGACACTTAGTATCTATGTCTGAACAGATGTATTCATGGAGCTTTCTTAAAGTTCACAGACCTAGAGCTGAAATTCTGCAGATCTCTCTACAGTGAAGTTATCTGGGGAAGCAAGGCGACTGTGCTTGGTATTTCCATCTGATTCTTTCCTGACCTACAGAAGTACAATGAAAAAAAAGGTATTTTCTGAAATTATTTGAACTAGATTTAGAGAAAGAAAACAAAGCCCTTTTAATTCTAGCTTTAGTCAGCATGCTCACTTCTCTGATCTGTCTTGACCTAATTACCTCGGGTCAAAATGTTATCCTAAGACAAACATTGCACCTGAAATTGCAAGCTGGAACCCAGTAATGGAAAAACAGAAATAAATATTTTTAAAAAAATTAATTTTTTACCTTCCAAGGATTTGAACTCCAGGCTATACTGACACAGAACATTTAGATTCAATGTTATTTGGACAGATTAGGCTACGAAGTTAATAGAACAGATAATGAAAACTTGCTGTATAACTGCATTGAACATTTACTAGCAAGTCTCTCAGCACTATGGGCAAGATGCATTTTTTCATCAGTAACTGAGACATGAAAGTGAATCTCAACAGCTTTAAGCTGACTACCTGATGCACTCTAATTTTCTTAATAAATGCAATTCTCAGTTTCTGTAGTCCTTTCTCCAAGATAAGCAGAAACAGAGCATGTGAGTGCTTGTAAAAACTGGATCTCCTGACTCCCCATTCTTTGGATGATACACAAACTGAACTTTGAACTCAACTTTCTTAAACTCTTTTTTCCCTTTTTTGAGATGATCAGTTTAGAAGCTTGCAAGTAATGTATATATAACAGTGTTACATTTTACCACTTTTTCAGTTTGGAAAGACAAGTATTTTCAGAGTAGGCTTGGTCAGACTGCAACTGAATGAGACAATACCTAACAACACTTTCTCAGTGAAGTAGAATAAAGAAACTCCTACCTTCCACTAACCCATCCCAGTTCACAGAATCATAGAATCATAGAATGGCCTAGGCTGGAAGGGACTGTAGAGATCATTTAATCCAACCTCCCTGTCATGGGCAGGGATGCCTCCCAACTAGATCAGGCAACACATGGGGACCAAACGTCTTTCTCTACCAACAACCTTAATCTAACATCTTCCTCCCTCTGTTTCTTAAAAACCACTCTGTTGCTCTTTCCAAATCTTCTCTCCAGCCCTCTTTTCTCTGCCTTAGTCTATTTATCTAAGTGTTGCATGCTGAGGATCAACAGAGCCTCTGTACAGGTAATTTTAAATAAAAACTTTCTGAATAAAAATGGTAGAAAAGTTTAATCAGTGACAACCAATACTAATACCAAGTCAGCCTCCTCTGTAACTTCAGCACTAGCTCCAACACAGTCCTCAAGACCAGAGGATGAATACTAGTTTTCATACCATACAAACAGCTGCTGTTCAGAAAGATGCGAGGAAGCCAGCCTTTCAAGGGTATGTTCACACTCCCACAGACATGTCACCCCTCATCCTGTTCCTCAGTGGTTCAATTGACCATAGCTGAATGTACATTATGTCAATAAAATTCTACACATATCATCGATTTTATCTGTTTCACGGATGCAATGAAAAGGGAGCTTAAAAAATGGGGGAAGGGGTGACTGAGAAAAGTAATTCTCTTTCCAACCTGAGGAAACTTTAGACAAATTTGCCTTTGATAATCGACTGAACAAGCTGCACTGCGAGCATCAAGGGATGGTGCAGGGATATCTAGCAGGTGCTGCAGTTTATCACAAAACCGTCTAAAATAATTGGAAGTGACAACCAGCACTACCACAAATGATTTATTAGTCTTTCACTCAGCTTTTCAGCTTCCTCAGGGCCAGAATAAATAATTTACCAACTCTGTATCTTCCAATCATTAATTCTTCCCTGTGCATCCAAACTACATTTAACTCTGCTGGGTTCAGTGGAATTAAAAACACAATATGAAGACTTTTTCCCCCCCAAGTATAGTATTATCCGACTATATCTAAAAGTAAAATTGTCAATCAAAATTTGTATCAGTGATAGAAGGATTAGAGCTAGCAACTAATGCTCAGTTACAAAATATCTGTAGAATAAAATGAAAGTTAAACTGAAGAGATATCAACGATGAAATGCTCCCAGGAGGGTTAGGCATGTTCTCAAGGTAAAGTACTGGTAGTGTCTGAAGATATTGATTAGCATTGTTTTTCTGGTCCATAAACTAACATTAGTTACAGACAAACATCTTACATGTCGCACATGGTAAAAGCAGGATGAAAACACTGGACAGGAAACATTCAGAAAATAAATTAAAAAGGAGAAGTGGGCAAAATGGAAGGCTTAAGCACGAACAGAATGGTTCTGTAAAAGGTAATACTTTTTTGAGGAAATGCATTAAAGATATAAGATCTACTAATGCCCTTGTGTTCATATCACAAAAAGAAAATTTAAAAAGAGACTATTATACAAGGCAGAATTAGAAACCAGAAATATAAAATGGCATAACACCAAAGTACACTTTCAAATTTAAAACAGAATATATAAGGTACCATATTCCTATTAATTATGTAGAGAAAACATAGAGAAAACAAAATCACACCCTAAATCCATTTTTGATGTAAGCTAGTCTTGTCTCATTAAATCAGCATCTATGATTAAAACCAAGATCATTTTTGGTACATAATGTATTGCATTGTTAGAGCAGCATCTGTTTGTTGCACAGCAACACATTTTTCAGCTTTAAGAAACTGTACTCATATAGAAGAAAAAATCCAGACTTTGAAGATATAAAAATATTTTTACTTCCCAAAGCATTTTGCACTAAAGGGGTTAATAGCATTAATGTGCTAATATTTTGCATTCCAAGAAGAGGCTTCAAGCTGTTGGAAACACACAGAAGAAGAATTTCATGGTAGTAACAGCTTTCTTTCAGTCCTATGGGACTGAGACAACTCAAACTTTAAGTGCTTAGAAGAAAAGCTCTGTAAAGCTATGAAGGCTAATCAATAGGGCTTTCAGCAAATGATAATACAGTCTGAAATGAAATAAATTGGCCATAACAAAAATGCCTTACCCCTTTTCTCATCATTAATCATTACTTTTAACACAAGAAACATTCAGAAACATAGGAAATTTAAGATTATTTATTTAAAAATAATTAATTATCCTATGTATTTCTCAAACCTCAATTATTCTTTCTAGTAAGACTGTAAAATCTGTATTCAACTTTTATTCTACAGTAGGGTATTTCCTTTCTTCATTTAAAGCATAGATCATCATCTCCTGCAACCCGTCAAGCACAAGCTGAACTCAGTCTCTCATAATTTTCAAAGGAACACTGTTACAAGGGTTAAATATTTTTATCACTATGATGAGGGATGCTCTACAACAATCCCAAATCTAAAAAAATGCAATGCTGTAGATATAACAAACCTTAGAAAAACTAAATCAGAGGCAAAGTATTGATACCTAGGCTTTCCCCAGTAGCTGGGCCAAAAAAGCCTTCAAAGAACCTACGTCTTAGGAGACAGAGGGAACATACTTTGGGAAGCCTACTGAAGATAAAAATGTGCTTGATCCCAGCATCAGATCAGTGAGCTGGAAGTCATTCACCCTTGGAGCCAGTTATTTAGATTCCTAAGAAAGTACTTACTGTGGTCAAATTTAAAAAAATTACAAAGTATGCTGTGTGTTGCTCATAAAACCCATATGTGGGTCCTATAAATAAAGAGATCTAGGAAGCTGTTCTGTCATTCAACTTTTGATGCCAACTTATTATGGCATCTTTCTTGAACAAGTGCATGGACTTTTTGACTTGGATAAAAATGGATTCGGGTACCAATTCCCTTATTAAGAGTCTCAAATGCAAGTACACAATGAAGTTTTATTGCTGTACAGCTTTCCTTACAGGGTAAAAAAACCTGGAAAACCAACAAAAAAACCACAACAAAAAAAGCGTGTCCAGACTGCACTTCTTGAATTGGCTCATTCTTACACAAAAGCACTCCAAAGTGATAGCTGATCATAGAAAACAATGGGCTAATACAGAGGTTGAAACAATTTTGGCATGAAAACAGGGTTCAATACTTGATCTTTTTCTGATTAATATGCAATTATAGCTACCGATATAATCTGCAACTTCTCAAATGACCTCTCCGACTTTCTTCAAAGACTAAATAACTAATAAAAGGGGCTGAGATTAGAAAATGGGGGTGAGAAATATCAAGCCCAAGGAGGAGAGTAAATTAGCCTTAATTTACTCAGTTAGGAAAGTTTCACCAAAATCTTCGCTGCCTCTATCAGAATACAAAGAAAGCTTTGAAAAATTCTTATATAAATTTCTCAGTGTTTAAGAAACTAACTGTATTTCTTCTTGCTTCTAGCAGTTCTTGATCTATCAATAGTCAATAATGTCCGATTCCAAGAAATGTGCCCAAGGGAGCACTGGGTAAATTTATACTTGCATCTATCCCAAAAGAAGGATCATGTTGGCAAATGTCAGTTTTGACAAAATATCCTCACCTAAGGCATAGGTTCACAGATTTTCTCACTCTCAGTCGCTCTTGGTGTGATTTTTCACCTCCATCAATCTAGTTCCCTTTCCTCACATTTTTTTGTCAAAGCTATTTGTACATCCTGACAAAACCCTGAGATGAGGAAGAAGAAAGGAACGCCCACTTTTATCTGCATTTACCATTCAGTAAATCTGTCATTCCCAGTTTACCAAAAGGAAGTGAGGCAGAGAAGCGTCACAGAGCACATGTGGCAGTGAGTTAGGAACTGAACTTGTCATCTCCTGATTCTCACAGCAACACTTACTGAAGCATACAAATCAACAATGCATCCATCATTGCCATTTTGGCAGAAAACATAGGCTCAACTTTCAAGATTCTCCAGAGCTGAATTTTAATCTGAGCTATCAAAGACCTTTTTCTGTCCACCACGAACAGAAAACGGAAACAGAGCTAACTAAAAGGTATGTATGATAAGCCAAAGTTACGTATCCAGCTAGATACCTTTCTGAATAGGAACATTAAACAAGAAATTTTCTGTAGACTACAACAAATGAGAGAAAATTTTATTTAGGAAAATACTCATATGAGTTCTTTTCCTTCTATAACCAGTGCTTGCAAATCATTTTAAGCAAAAATACCCACTATAAAGCAAGGTCTGTTAAAATCCATACAACCTATTAAGAACCTGATAACTTTCTGACTTAACTCAGGGTTACAACCCAAAGTTCAGACTGTCACATGTTGAACTGACCTCTGAGTCATCTGAATTAATTGTCATGAACACTCCAAACAATCTGAAAACCAAATAAACGAATAAAAAACCCCAAACCCGAAGCAGCTCACTCCCAGATGTTCCATCAATAAAAGTCAACCGCACTAACTTAGAAATACTTGAAAAAAAAAGTAAAAATAGCCCATTTCCTCGCTCCTCTTGAATGAAGCTTCTGATTGTTTGATTTTGTTTTCAGATTTAACATGCAAGTCACTCAACTAGTCAGTCCAGTCAAGTCAAATCAGCAACATGATTTTGAAGAAAAAATAGAATACAATTATTATCACAACTCAGACATGAATGCAGTCATTCAGGTCTATCCTCTTCTTTCTGTACATAAGGATCATTCTCAAAGACTGAAATGGATGAAATAGAGTAAGATAATATGATAGGAAATGAAATTACATAAGGGAGTAAAGAAAGTTTATTATTTAATGGTGGAAGCAGGCCTTATTCACGTTACCCACATCTTGGGGGATGCATGGCCCATCCCTGAAATAAAACAGCCGTCTTGAGTATACACCAACACCAGCATATGCTATGATCTTTTCACTATTCTGCACAAAAAAGCGTTATGCAACCCACTTCATTTTGCTATTCCTTACAAGAAACAAAAGGCTTAAGCGTGCGGTGAAAAAATCATCTCTATGTAGAGAAATGCCCAGACTTATGGAGTAACATACTCTTGTAATCAGCATAACAAAAGCAGCATGAGAGAAAGCAACTCAACTTCTAATCACGTTTTAGCTAACAGGTTGGTAGACACAACCATATGGAACAAGTAACGCCTCTTGTAGTGAATGACTGGAACGTACTTTAGCTGTGTCTTTGCTGTTCTTAAATTATTAAGATTATGGGCACACTATCTACTTGAGAACAATGTAAGAAAGCTAGAACATTGCGACTTCCAAAGCTCAAATACCCTCCAACATGAGGCCTCTATGATACTCTTTCCTATTCTAAAAACTAAAAAAAGATAAATCACTAAACTTCATTTGTAGTTCTAACAACAATATATTTTAAAAATATAATTAAAGGTAAAAGATGGAATATTGGAAAATAATCCGTGACAAAACTAAAATCTTGAATCATAGGACTTTTGGCAATTCTTCCATGTGAGTCCTTCCTCCTCCAGTCCTCATTCTACGTATTCAATCATCTATAGTAGAAATTTTTGTGGTATTGGTTGCCAAAAAGAAATAGTGAGGATCATGTTTTCACAGAAGCATTGTTAATAATGGATGAGGAAATGAAAAATACTTAGTTGTAATTTTCTAAGCTTTTTAGCAAAATATTCACTAATCTCGTAAAAATAAGATCTCTATCCCAAATCCCTTCTACCTAACCAGGCCAATGAACAGTTCCTAATACCAGACAAGACAGCAGTTTTTTTTAATCTATTCCATATATTCTACCTCTTCTACTTTTTTAAATGAACTTTTTCCTCTGACTTTTACCAACTTAATCTATGCCTGAAACAATCCGTTGGGTAACACCTCTCTCTGACTCCCCTCACGTTTGCAAGCCCTGGTCCTCATGGCAGACTTCAACCATGTCAGCACATGCTTGAGGAAGAAAGCAGCATGGAACAAGCAATCCAGATGTTTTCCTGGAGCTCATTAACAACTACTTCATGACACAAATTATCCTGGAGTTCTTGAGCACAAGACTTTCTGCTGGACCTCGTACTTACAAACAAGGAAGAATTGATCAGATATACAAAAGCTGGAGGAAATCTTAGCAGCAGTGACCATGAGATGGTGGAATTCAGCATCTTGAGAGAAGAGAAAAAAGCAAAAAGCAGGATCATAAGCCCAGACTTCAGTAGAGGAGAAGCAACCAGTTCAGAAATCTGCTTAGAAGAATCCCATGGTAGATGAATATGGAGAGAAGGGTCCAGTAAAACCAGTCGATTGTCATGGATGCCCTCCTCAATGCTTAAGAATGGTTCATCCCAAAAGTAGGAAAACGAGCAAACATGGTAGAAGACCTGAATGAATGATCAAGCGCAGCCAGTAGAACTTAAACACAAAAAGAAAGTACGCACTGGTGATACACTTCTGAGGTACTGTAGGCAGCTCTGGGCTCCCCAGTACAAGACAGACAGCCTGGAAGATGATTAAGGGTTAGAAACATAGGAAATACAGACACACACTGAGAAAACTGGACTGTTTAGCCTCGAGGAGATAAGGCTCAGAGATTTTTATCTAATTCTAGACATTTCTGATGGGAGGGCGTACAGAAGATGGACTCTGACTCTTCTCAGTTGTATCCAGTGAATAGTAAAAATTAATGCATAAAAATACAAGAAATCCCATTTCAAATTGAGAAAAAAATTTTAATAGGAGAGTAATCAAAGACTGGAAGAGGTTGTCCAGAGCAGTTGTGGAATCTCCATTTGCAAATATTCAAAATGCAACCAGACAAAGTCCTGAGGAACCTGCTCTAGCTGACCGTACTTAGAACTAAGAGGTTGGATTAGATGATCTACAAAGGTACCTTCTGACCTCAACTATTCTGTGATTCTGTAATTTGATTCATGCAAAACCATATTTATACATGATTCATGTTAATTACACAAAAATCAGCAATAGGACCTTAAACAGTTTGTTAATATAGGTCATCCCAAATCACTGTATTAACCCTATTTCTTTAAATATTTTGTCAGATGCATTATTTTTTTGTTTTATTAAGACTAAAAGCACCATGTGAACAAAACACTGTATTTGATAATATGATCTTCATGAAATAGCCACACAAAAATATTTCTGTAAAATCAAAATATATAAACACATTGACACATAACTTGAATTGAACTACGGCAAGAGTTTTGAACAGAGAATGTTTGTACAAGAAGAGTACAAGAACTAGAAAGAAATCTTTTGTAAGGAAAAAATTTTGGTAAACATTGAGAACCAAAGGCTTACAGGACAGATGAACTAATGTACACAAGTAAAATTACAAGATAAAATTTGACTTTCTATACATAGGATGTCAACTAAAACTTATAAATTACACTTAAATTTTTACCTTGGACAATTCTGGAACACCAGAAAAACAACTTCACGGGGAATCTACTTAAGAAAAGCCCTACCATATTGAGCCAAATGGCTAGTTTCTTTCAGGCAATACAGAGTTTTTTTTCTGCATTAAGTTTTCTGGTGTCTAAGAGGTTTTAAAATTATGTTATACTTTCTGAAGAAGATCAACAAAAGTAGAAATAAGTAAATCAGAGTCAGAAGTAACCAAATATGCTATAATTTGCACTCCTGCTGTTGCGAAATACAGTGAGATAAACTTCAGAGACGGTAGGTAAGGGATCATTACCCTGTGTATTTTACACACCTGGCAGCTGTAACTTTTAGCATCATACCTAGACAGTGGCTCAGAGTATTGCTTCCTGACTGCCCCCTATGCCCTTCAGTTGCCTTTTTATCACTACTTCCTTGAACTAGGACTAGCACTAATATAAGTCAGATCAGAAAAGGAGTAAAGATTAAAACTAACACAGCAAAATACATGGATGCACAAGCTGCAGCCTGTGTAAAAGCGGTGATGTCTAGGGAAAGGGGCTCATGAAGGCTACCTTTTCCAATTCCTCAAGTGATCCTCCCAACCAATCACTCCTACCTGGCTTCAGTTTATAAAAGTAGAGCAGTATTTACTCAAACAATAATTGGACTAGTTGTCTCAGAACTAAGATAATTTAAAAAGCACTTCACGTCCATCCAGAAAGGTTAAAATGTTTATGTTATACAGACCATTTGCATTTTAAACTAAAGCAAATTCCAGTAATTCAGTGGTACCCAGAGTATTTTGTTTTAATCATTTGCCCACATAAAGCGTTGTGGAGTTGCCAAAAGATCCTTTAAGAGTGCAAACTGAAAGCAAGGTGCACAACCTCTCCTAAAATACAGCCCCTATAATATGTGCATATCTCCTATAATATGTGCAAATCTACCTCGATTTCAGCAAAGCATTTGACACAGTCTCCTGCAGTACCCTCCTGGAAAAGCTGGCAGCCCACGGCTTGGACAGATGCACCCTTCGTTGGTTAAAAAAATGGTTGAATGACCAGGCCCAGAGCATGGTGGTGAATGGTGCTGCACCCAGTTGGCGTCCGGTGACCAGTGGGGGTCCCCCAAGGATCAGTACTGGGCCCAGTCTGGTCATCTTTACTGATGACCCAGATGAGGGGATTGAGTCTACC
>NW_009727647.1:0-25115 GCF_000703405.1 Apaloderma vittatum
ATTAATATTAATTAATAATATAGATTGTAAAAATATTTCTTAATAATTAATATTACTGTTATTTTTGTTATCTTTTATTTAATTCATTAACCTGGTTTTAGCTCACCACATGAGTTTTCCCACCTTCACCCTTTTAATTCTCTTCCTCTATCCTGCTGCAGGAGCAGGAAGCGAGAGTGCAACTGTGTGTGGCGTATTTGCCATTTGGGGTTGAACCATGACAAAGATATAGTTGAAATAGTGTTTTGTTTGGGAAACTTCTCACTGTAAATTCAGATAACTCAGAGGCGGCATTTTCAATGGACTGAATAAAAAGCTTTGGGGATTTTCTAAGTTAAGACAATAGCATCTGAAAGATATTGCTATTTCTACTGTATCAGCTCAGAAGGTTTTCAGCAGTTAAATGAAGAATGAGTAATACCTTCTCAGAGCCCAGCTACCAAACTGTTGTCATGAAGCTTTCAATAAGTCATTCATCCCAAAGCATAGTAGCTTGCCAGTCTATCTCTATAATGGAAGTCTGTCTTTCACATGGATCAGAACTGGGCTTTTAAATTACAACTTTGGAAACACTTCAGCATCAAGCTGTCTAGACAAGAAAAAAATGTATAACATTTTTTGATCCCTTATCAATTCAATGATTCCCTGAGCAGACTAAACAGACCACACTACACAGCGCCAACTTATAGTTTCATAAAGGAACAACACAGCAAAATTATATTTACAATCATACTTGAAGGTGAACTGTCTCAGACATTGTGTAGGTAACTACTGGAAGCAGAGCTTCAAGAATTCTTCCCTGTTATAGAATATCCATGTTCAGAAACAGATCACGGGCTTTTCAGGCCTACTATTTCATTTAAATTGGTTCATTTGGTATCAGATGACAGTTAAAAGGCTGACTTCCCAGACAAAGATTTTGCGATGGGCCTTTCCTGTAACTTTTCTTTGAATACCTAAATTCCCTTGACCATCCAGGAAGAGCAAAACATCTGCAAAACTTTCAAAGTTTCAAGATTAGGTCTACAAATCACTTTGTAACAGAGATCATAGAATCATCATAGAATCATAGAATGGCCTAGGCTGGAAGTGACCTTAGAGATCACCTAGTCCAACCTCCCTGGCATGGGCAGGGACTTTCTCTGGGATTGTTTTAGGATTTTTTGTCACCTTGACTTATTTGACTTGCCTGTATCAGCCCATAGACTGACTCTCTACGCATTGAAACAAAGCTTAAGAATCAACACCGTTTTGTAGAAACTCACTGTCCATTATTAAAATTTTCACAGCTAAAACTGACAGGTGATTCGTGTTGCAGTCCTTGCAATACAATATAAAGAGTCTTCATGCAGAATGGTCTCAATATAGAGATTAATGTACTCTGAAGTATAAATCATTATTTTAAGACAGAACTGTTGAATAGATCTCATGGCTGGCTCTCTGCAGGAAACAGGACTCCTCCGTACTCTTAATACAAAAGATAGTCTTTCTTCTGTATGTCTGCACAGGACCAGAACCGGGTGTTCTACTCCATTGTTTTAACACCCACGAAATGTGAATACGGTGACTTATTCCTCAAAATTGGTTTTAGATGCATCTAGATGACTTATCTGATGTGAAGAAATATATTCAATTAGTTTAACAATCTGGTTTTTATAGCTGGGAACTAACCATGAATTTAATGAATTTATTTACAATTCATTTAGTTTTAATAAAAGATGTCTCTGTACTTTAAAATTACTTTTTGTCTTCCCCTCCTTCTCCTCATTCTTTATAATTTTCTGCTTGTAACCTGCTGGCTTATCCACTGTATGATGGATACAAGACACAAATTGCAGTTTGTGTTCCTGCCTGAAAGTCAAGACTTAACATATTCCAAGATCATAATTCATAATGCAACTGCAAGTGTAGGTTCATATAGTTGTTCCCTTTTTGTGAATTTTCAGGCAGATAAAATTTCAACATTCACAAGAGACAACACGAATAATACTAGTCATACCTTTTGCCAAGACCTTAATTTAAACTTTTCTGTTATGTTACATATCATACTTTTTCAGAGTAAGTCTAGCACAAAAGTAAAGATAACAAATTATTATGAGTCTGAAAATTAGATCTGTATCTAGGAAATAGAACTTGTAACCACAGTCATATTGTAAATGATGATCTGACTCAAATGCTAGAGATTTTCTATTTCAATAGTTAATTTTTCATATACATTAAAAGATGCTTCACATTAACCATTCGGTAAACAGGCATTTATTGCAATAATAACACAACCAAGTAATATCTTGCAGTACTAAGTCAGAAAGCCATTACAATCAGTGACACTCTGCATGTTTGCTGGCAGAGAGTCTACTACAGCTCGAGAATTAAGTTAAAAGTATGAATTGGTTCAAGAGTAACACTCTTCAAAACCTTCTCCTTCAGCAGAAGTTATGCCTCCTACATTTTAAGCAGGAACACACTGATTAAAAACATGTTGATTTTGTTCTACTTTCCATATTGTTTGTGTTTTCCATGAAAGACCCTTTTACATATGAATTTGTTAACAAGCTATTTTGCATGCTGCTTAGAAAGAGAGACTGTATCATTAGATTATACAGAGGAATTATTTTCCTTGAGCTATACCATTTATTTGCATTAGGGCACTGCATGAAAAACTGAGCATGCACCTTTTGATACTACCGTGCTCATCTTCAGAGGCCTTCTTGATGACTGGATGAAAAGTAAGAATAAATCCTGTCCTTAATTAAAAAAAATCTCATTTTGTTACATTATCCATAAGAATGAATATGTATATTATTTGTGCGTTTCAAGTGCTGAGGAAATTACCAGGTATCATTAGCAGGGTCTGTATTCAACCACTAATGATTGCAGAGATGCTTATTCAAGCAAAGAACATTTACATGCAGACTGCAGGAACTGAGCAAGACTTTGTTACTTCTCTGATTAAAGGAATTGATTTGACTGGAGGAAGAGTGACTTTAATTAGCTGTGCAAATGCCATTAATTCCAATTAATCTTCTCATAGTGTCAAGACCAGAATCCAGGGAGAAAATAAATTGCAGTAAATCAATGTAACTCTTGTTTCTACCAGGAGCAGGTGCTTACAGAAAGAGGAATGTCTTTTATAGTTGTCTGCATCAAGAAGTGTTTAAACAAGACAGTAATTCAATGTACCAAACCTCTCAATGATTCTTTGTAGACTATTTATATATGTCTTTTATTGCTTTTCATTTTATGGAAAGTATTCAACTTAGTAATTTTGAGGGACATTCTAGGAAGAAATTTGCACAAAACACAACTACAATCAAGTTTTATCTTGAAGAGAACACTGAGATGCAGATTTACAACATAATTGGTTCTATTTACAAACCTTAGATAAGCACTGACTTACTCTTACTTTTCACAGGGCAGTTAAAGAAAAACTTGCCAAGTGACACTCCAACATAACTTGAAAAGCTGTCTTTGAAAGAAAGCTACACTCTTGCAATGCTTTGTCCTACAAGAACTTTTACATATTATACTGCACAACTGTGTGATGAATGTATAGAGGAGAGTACCAAGGAGTTTACTGTCCAAGAACAAGGTAAGAATGGATTAAAAAAAAACCCACAAACCAAAACCAACAACCCCCTCTCTCAGAAAAGAGACAAAGGACTATCTTTTTTCCCCTCTAGAAGTTTAAGAATAACCCTTCAGAATTTCAGCAGAAGTAAGCTACCAAATTACGCTACAAAGAAGAGTTTCACAATGCATGCTAATATATGCAACCACAATACCCTTTGTCCCATGGCCCTCAGATATATTTGTGCAGAAATTTCCCACACTCAGTGGCTGGACAGATACCTGCGTGAGAAACTGCAATCACAGGTCATAGAATCACACAATCGTAGAATGTGTTGGGCTGGAAGGGACCTTTAAAGGTCATCTAACCCAACCCCCCTGCAGTGAATAGGGACATCTCTAACTAGACACCCATCCAGCCTGACCTTGAATGTCTCCAGGGATGGAGCCTCCACCACCTCTCTGGACTACCTGTGCCAGTGTTTCACCACCCTCACGGTAAAGAACTTCTTCCTAATACCAAACCTAATGATACCCTGCTCTAGTTTAAAAACATTGCCCCTCATCCTGTCACTACACAGCCTTGTAAACAGTCACTTCCTAGCTTTTCTGTAGGCCCTCTTCATGTGCTAGAAGGTCACTACAGGGTACCCCCAGAGCCTTCTCTTCTCTAGGCTGAGGAGACTTAGTTCAATCTGTCCTTGTAGGAGAGATTCTCCAGCCCTTTGACCATTTTTTATGTCCCTCCTCTGGACGTGCTCCAACAAGTCCATGTCCTCCTTGTGTTGGGGACTCCAGAGCTGGACACAGTCTTCAAGATGAGGTCTCACCAGAGCAGAAGGGCAGAATCTCTTCTGTTGACTTGCTGGCCACACTTTGATGCAGCCCAGAATATGATTGACCTTTTGGTATGTCAATGCACATTGTTGGCCCATGTTCAGCTTTTCATCCACCAGTACCCCCAAGTCCTTTTCCTCAGAGCTGCTCTCTATCACCTCACTCCCCAGTCTGTATTGATAATGAGGATTGCCCTGACACAGGTGCAGGACCTTGCATTTGGCCTTGTTGAACCTTATGGGTTCACATGCGTCTACTTCTCCAGCTCCAGATCACTCAGTAACAGAATATCTCAGGCCACTGACGTCTTCAGGTATATTTCCTTCTATTAATGCTGATTTATTTACTCTCTGAACAGGCTGTATTTCAGAAGGAAAGGCCAGTATCAGGTAAAAGTGACAAGTCTCATGTATCTGAGACCACCAGTAGGACTAACTGAGTCCTTTCCCCAGGGAAGTGCCTGGTGCCTTGGGCTGCTCCCCCACTGTCTCAATGACATGAGCCCCAAGAAGCTCCCAGCCTCTGTGGCACCTTGGCAGGAGCAGGGCATTGGCCATGAACACAGGCTATACCTCACAGCTGGCCCATTGTCTCCTACTTGTCTCCCAATTCTGGCTGATAGTGCCTAGGGGAATCCCAGACAGCTGCATCCAAGAATTTTATTTTATAACCAAAACATCTATAGCATAACACACACAGACTGTCCTCAACAGAATGCATTCAAGGATCTAGGCAGAAAAGCCAATGTGCTGTGAAAAGCTTTAGTAGGGATAAGATAGTCATTTTCCCATCCCTTTGTGTTGTATGAGGACTGTAAATTATTGATGCACAGACCTGAGGTTACAGATACCGATTTGCTACTCATATAAATATAATGAGCAAAACAGTGAAGAGTCCTTCTTGAGAAGTGTACCCCCCCAAAACATAAGTATAATCCTTTAAAACACTGGTCTATACTGATGGGTTTATTAAAGGTGTATTAAATATGTTTAGTAAATATTATGTTGCATTAGAAAAATCCTTCCTCCAAGAACACCTACACTATCTTCTCTAGATGAGTACTTCAGTCATGCAATATCATATAATCAAGATGAATATTCCTCTCTGAAAACATGAAATGAGAGCTTTTGCTCCAGAATTTAAAATAGTTTCTTAACAAGATTGTGTATTATGTTTTGTTTTCCCTTAATAAAACTCTTCCTCAACTCAAAATGACTTTTTGGGATCCATTATTGTTCCATCTTGACCTTTTCAATTTTTAACATATGATGTAGTATCTTCTGTTGCTTTTAGTATTGAGCAATAACAACAATGTTCAGTGATATTTGAAGGCTTTATGATGGCATCAATCACCAGAGATTCTGTTTATTTTAATATTTTGGATACAAAGCATTATACCTGACATTTGTCTTGAGAAAATGAGGAGAAGAAAAAAGGTTAAGTGATCTCAGCATGACCCCTAAAGATGAGTAAATACAATTTCTGTTTCACTGGGAGAATATGACATCCAATTAACTAACTGCTAACATTCAGATTGTGAATTAGAATCTAAACCAGAATTTAACCGTCACTGTGTCAAAGCCATCTGTCCAGTTATTAGTCCTTGATTGGCTAAGCATTTTGATACCCTGAATTATGTTATTGAGGCTTGTCACTACAACTGTGGAAGGAAACTAGTGGTGAGCAACTTTTTAGTCAACTGGGAAGATAAACATTCTGCAAAATGTGAGACCCACTGCTAAAGGGCTGGCTGGAAAATGAATATAAGATTTAATTTCAAAAGTTGAGCAGTGAACTTTTCATAAGAGGAAAATGTGTTGTTTATTTTTTTAAACTTAATGCAGAAGTAGTTTAATTCATAAATACTCCGTACAAAGAGCGGAGTCTGCAGTATTGCCAGTGAGTATCTGAAAAATTAGTTCAGATTTGCACAGACGATTTACAGTGTAGTTTCTAGAATTTCTAACACACTTGTTAGGAACACTAGAAGGTTTATTTCCTGCTCCCTTCTTGGATTAACTGATGAATTAAAAAAAAAACAACAACAAACAAACAACATTTTAAAGAGTGACACAGAGTTCCCAACTCCAAAATATTTGAGAACAACAAAAATAGCCTAATTTATGGAAATCTGACATTACCAACTCTTTCCAGGTTTAGAGAATGAGATGAAAACTTAGGTAACTATTCATAGCTTTTACTTATTACAGTGAAATTATGTGTACAACAGCATTGGAAATCACAGAATCATAGAATCGTAGAATCATAGAATCATGGAATTGGTCATAGAATCATAGATTCATAGAACGGTCTGGGTTAGAAGGGACCTTAAAGATCACCTAGTTCCAACATCCCTGATGTGGGCAGGGACACCTCCTGCTAGACCAGGTTGCTCAAAGTCTCATCCAGCCTGGCCTTGAATACCTCTGGGGAGGAGGCATCCACAGCTTCCTTGTGCAACCTGTTCCAGTGCCCCTCACCACCCTCATAGACAGAGCCAACTCCTGGGCAGGAGAGGGTTCTTCTGCCCTCATAGAAGAGGTGCTCCAGTCCCCTGATCATCTTTATGGACTCCTCCAGACCCACTCCAACAGGTCCATGTCCTTCTTTTTGTTGGGGCCTCCAGAGCTGGAAGCAGTACTCCAGGTAGGGTCTCATGACAGCAGAGTAGAGAGTGAGAATCACCTCCACTGACGGTCATGCTGCTTTTGATGCAGCTCACACGGATGGTTATATGCTGGACTCATATCGTCATTATATGGAAAGAGATCTAAGCTTATCAATATTTGCTAAAGAAGGATTAGTCTACCTGAATGAGTTACTGATCTTATTTTTTCTTGCTAATAGCATCCTAGCAGTCTGAAGTGTTTTCAGGCTAAATTTTTTTTCTCCTGCTGCTTTCCACATGCTTTATGCTGTATTGTCGGTGTTTCTCACTATGAGACTAAAAGATAAAGATATGCCGAGCAGATCTACGATATGTGACTCCAACAGATTTCATTCTCCTTCTTCCTGTAACTGTCACAGCCCAGAGACCTTACACCCCTTATTCAGCTTCCTTTATCATAGCTTGGAACAGCACATAAAACTGAATTATGTTAGTTGTGAAAGAGAATAAAACAGAAGGGGGGAAAAAAAGGAAAAAAAAATAAGAGAAAAACACAACCTAAGGGCACTATTTCTTTCTCAAATTTGGAATTATTCCAAAATTTGTAACAGCTTAATCTTGCACTGGCTTAGAACTACAAAATTTTGTTGACTTACATCCTTCTTTATTTTAAATTATTAATTAGAACTTCATCTACAGTGCTTATTGCATAAAATCATGTCTTTAAGCATCACATGCTGTACCATGTTATTCAGCTCAGTAAATATACATGAAAACTTCTTCTGTCAATAGGTCCAATAAAAACTTCAGTCTGTTCCTTCATGGTGAAAACCTGACCAAGTCTAAGAGGGTTCAGGAAAAAAAATCAATATCCCTAAATGGTTATAAATCTGTGGTTTTGCAGTGAACATTTCACGAATCAGAACTTAATAATATTGCAAAACACTAGTTTTGACCTTCCCAAACCTATCCAGGTTCATTACTTCCATAAAGAATTCAACTCAGACCGCAGCAGTATTTCTCCCTCTTGAACCTATTCCTTCCAGCTGAATATATGTAGCTGATTTATTTTCATGTCTGTCATCTGCTCTGTGGATATCTCAGCAGGATCCAGAGAGGCAAAGCACGTATTTTCACTGAAGGTTCAGTTCTTGGCTTTGCATAAGAAAACTCAACTAATCTCAATGTGGAAAAAATTATATGCTTTAGAAATTGTAATGACAATGATAGGAGACATACAGCTTTTCAGTGAAAGAGTAACAGCTTTTTTTTTTTCTTTTAAGTTATTGGGTGATAACATGTTCTTACATGTACCATTGTTACACGTACAAAAGTTACCAAAGAATTTTACAAGTAGGAAGTGATACTTACCTCACTACTTAAATAAGTACAGCTGATCCTCTCATGGAAAAATGTTGTTTCTGTATTACCTAAAAAAAAAAAAATACAACAAATTCAAGATTAATATTTGACACACTATTGTGTATTTACTGTGGTTAAAATAAAATAATCTCAAGACTCTTCCCCCAAAACTCTGAATATTTGGATAGACATTTTTTCAACCACTCTGGCTTTTTTCCTTTGTCATTATCTTTGACAATACTTTGATGTTAAAAACCTTCATCCAATACCACTACTCTAGTGTTGTCATTTATCTGCTCCTCATTCCTGTCCACTCCTTATCTGAGGTTCACAATACATCATTTCTTTTCCCTCCTCACGCTCTTTCTGACCATGCATCATTAAGGCTGTGATTTCAGCAGAAATCACATCCGTACAACGTTAAGCTGGGCACAGGACTCACTCAGTTTCCATGGGTTGTTACTGCATCATTAGCAAACACACTTCAATATCAAACTGATTCTGCATCTATAGTCCAGGTATTTCTCGGAGTCAGAATTAAGAACACTGATTCTGTGATATAGTCAACCATTTTATTTTGTTTTCTCAGCATTCAAGATGAAAACAACACATCTAGATAAACATTTCTAAAACAGTATTATTATATTTGTGCATTCAGTGAAAGTTCTCTGGCTTCCTCAGAAAACTCACAGGATATTAAAAAAAGCATATTTTAGAAAGGTAAAGCAAGACAACTGCTCAGATAGTAAATTTCTTGTGAGAAATACATTGCTATCAATTTCTCTTCAGACTTTAACAGTGTCAGGTAGATTATACATCCTCCAGAGAACGCTATAAATCACTGAGTCTGAAAGCATTCCCAGTTAAGTTGAATTCCCCAGGGATTTAAAAGAGAATCACAGAATATGCAAATGATATGGAAAAAAACCTCTAATGAGTATGATGGCAGATATGCCATGTGTGTTATACAAACTACACTGTGGCAGAAAACAGTACCTCAGTGTGGATACCATACCATAACACAACTTAAAGAAACCATACGATTAGTCAAAACACACAGTAAGCCTGGTTTGCCCAGGTCTCACAAAGCAAATTTAACTAAGTGTCACGGTTAAACCAGGGGAAAACATACAAGCTCAACTACTTTTTTTTTTTTTCTGTGTTTGGTTGATCCTTAGTGAGAGGTAATTTACAAACAACAAAACCTCAGTTCCAGGTATCACTAGTGTCACTGTGCCCAGTTTTGATCACTAGTATCACACACTTCAGTGAGCATGAACAGAATTACTGTGCTACTTCTGCCAGAGAGGAGCTGACTCCTTTCCTTCTTTCCCTCGACATTTGGTTTACATGATAAAGCGTGGAGGTTTTGTGCAGAAATCCCCATAAAAGCAATGTGAAGAGCTTGGAAAATAACTAAGTGCCAACAGAAATAACAAATTATACCAAAAGGAGTGAAAAATTGTTCCATATGATCCTATATGATCATAGTAAGAATATATGACGAGTAGCCTACATTGAAGTCTATTAATAGAGAGTATTGAAGGCAGAAATTAGTGGTTTTCCTCAACACATACATTCTCTAAAAGTACAACTGTAGAATCATTGATGGCCAGCAAAACAGCTAGCTATGTTAAAAGCACTATACAAAAAAAATATTAAAAAGTTGGAAGTGAACTAGAAAGTATTTCAAAAACCAAGCTGTTAATCAGATGTGACTAATGATGTTCATGCTGGGAGGGGAGGGAAGACAAGTTAGCCAGAGAGCTATAAGTCAGGCTGCTTATCTTTGATCACTAGAAAGTTAATCAAGCAAATCATTCATAAACACCTGAAAGGTAACAGAAGGCCTCATAGGCAGAATCTGGAAAAATCTAACTGTTTTTAACCTTTTTGTGAGTGAGAAGGCAGTTGTCTCACTCACCACAGGACAGACATGTGGCCCTGACACAATCTTTTACGACATTTTCAGAGGCAAGTTAAAAGGAAAGAGGCAACAATTCCTGTTGCAGACAGGAGGCAACAATTGCTGTTGCAAAAGTCACACGGCCAAACTCTGTGGATAAAGGGGAAAATCAGTTTGGCAGAAGCTAAACCCCTTTTTCTTTCCAGCTTGTCCTCAGATATCAGGGGGGCTGGGGGTAGCTAGGCTTAGATTCTGAGCGATGCCTAATTCAGCATTACTAACGTGATGCGCCCACATGCCTTCGGTCTGGCGGTGCCCCCGAAATCACGAGGCCAGCCTTCAAGGAGGTGACAATATACTCACACAGCCAAACTCCATGGATCGTTGTCAACAGGGACTCACACAGCCAGATTGGAATCAAATATGATTTACTGAAGCAACAGATACACAACTTTGTTTAGATTGCTGGTGATAGTGACTGTCTGCAAAGCACATGCAAAAGTTACAGATATACCAGATTATGAGCAGCTCTACAAAGTTTTCCTAAGTATCCCGGGGCAGCACTTGGTGAGACCAAGTGTTGGGGTCTTACCCAAAGGCGTCTCTATAGGGGGAAGAGAGGCTCAGCCCATCGACTGATCCCAGGAGTCAGAGTTGGTCCATGGCGGCATCTTCGCTGCTGCTGATGGAATCTTCCCTAACATCCTCCCTCTCTTGGGCCATTTTTACACTATTTGTTACCTTTCAGGTGGAGCTTGAGTGACTCTAGTCATGCATATTTTTATTGTGATTGGTGTAAATTTTCTTCGCTTCATGTTTAAAGGTATAAACTAGAAAAATTCAATGCATAAGCTCAGTGAGGGGTGGTCACACCTCACAGGTGAGTAGCTCTTGGAATGGAGGTGTGTTTTGGTATTATAATGAGCTTACAATGAGCATAGTTCACCCAAAGGACAGCATCTATCAAGAGATGACAGACTCTTGGCCCAGGATAGTAAATGTGCAGTCAGTTGCCTCCTTGACATCTCCTGGCGCATTTGTGTTCACAGAGCTTGACCACGGAATCTCCACAACGTTCCATGCTCCATGGGATTTTCTCTTAGCTACCTTAATGATACCGACCCTGAAGTTTATTTTGGAAACTTTTGTGGGGAGAGCTCCTTATGCACCAGCTGCAGGCTGTCCTGGAAACTTTCTTGATGTTCCGATGTGTGAACAATGCTAGGTAGGCAATTAAGTAATTTTTCGACAATTGCCCCACATCAAATGCCGTGAGAACGGTTAGTTTTTGAGGCCCAAGCACTCTGGCAATGTTTTAGCCAATAAGGCTTCCTTGCAGATAGAACTAAAGTTTAGGAAAAGGTGCCATAATCCCACAGCAAGCCAAGAAAATATGAGTCTTAAGACTTATGTAGATTAAGCCAAAACTTGTGTTCTAACTGGGGAGTAAAATTGTCTAGATATATCAGAGAAAAATTTATCATTGGATTCATGTCAAATAGAACAGGGCATTTATTAAAAGGAGGTTTCTGGAGTTCTGTCAGGAATAATACAAATATAAATGATCCTGATTTTGGGAATAACTGTGGGATTACTGCCTTCTAATGTTCTTTCACCTTGCTTTTTTGTTGTTCTGTAATTATTGATACTCTTACCTACAAGAATGTCTATGCATTTTAAAATAAACCCTTTTAAGGGATCATTTTCATAACTTTTCAAATTATGTGGACAAATTAAATAGCATTTTACTTCCAAATTTTAAAAAGGGATACTTCCTTTAATGGATGTTCCTTTTTTATAAAAGCAACCATGAAAAGTGTTAAACTCAATTCCTTGTTTCCATGCCTAACACTCATCTAGTTTGATTTTGAAAGGATATGGCCAGGAAGGGTCAATTATGCTACAGTTTTTTGTTTTCTTAGTGGTGTCTTACAAAATTTTGATTGCTATAACACTCTTTTATCAATAGAGAATTCAATTCACCATTCAAGTAACAACATAGAATATATATAAACTGACTGTAGAATATTATATATGTATACACTCTATATATATGCTCTAGTCTTAGTACATGCCAAGATTTGGCTGGCATATTTTGGGGAGATATTTTTAGACCTTTTCTTACTCGTTCACAGGAAAAAATTATACATCCTTTCTAAGTATTACTTTGGTTTTGCTTGGAAATTAGGTGCTATTTTCCAAAAATCATTTAATGTTTTCATATGAGCTTACTAGAATTACCACAACCATGGAAAATGAGAAAATTAATTCCTTGCAGAAAAACAAGCCAGGCAGACAGTTGACTTGTCTTCTGTGTTAATCATGACTCTGGTTTCACACTTGAACATTGCACACTGTATATAATGATGCACTAGAGATACAATTAGCTCTAAGGTATATCTCGAATATACGTTGCATATATACAACATCCTCTTTGTGTGGCTACCCAGAAATTAATGGCAATGTTTGGAGATAAGTTATTTTCAATAAAATAAAGGCTAATTTATTATTTATGCACCAATATGAATACATTACCTCTATCCTGGAACTCTGGTGCCATGTATTTTTGTTGCAACACTAAAGAAAGGACAAAATTACACTGTATGTCAGAACAGAAAAGCTTTTGCGTAGTATTATCTAGTCATAAAGAAAAATCAATGTGGAGAAACAATTTGAACTTAAGTAATAGATGGATGTAACCTTGAGTACTCTGAAAAGTAATGGTATCAAACATCACAGTTAAAGCCAATCTATGAAAACTGAACTACTTCAGTCAGTCTGGTTTTGTAGGATTCTCCTTTGAAGAGCATCGTCTCGAAAAGAGCCAGAACTAGTAATAAAATTGTTGGTTTCGGTCATGTTCTCAGCATGTGTGTATTATGTAATAATTGGATCAGAACTGAAGTAACTTGGAAGAAGAAGGGCAGAGATAAGTATCAGTGGTTGCTCCTACCTGTCAGATAACTAAGCTTAACAGCTGTGTTCCTGTGGTTTTGAACGTTTAGCTCGTGTAATGGACTATCCTAAGAAATACAATAGCATATTCTTTTTAAAAGGAAAAGAAAGAAAGAGAAGAAGATGGTAAAATCTGTGTAGAAATGTAATAGCTGCTGATGTAAACTAAGTTTTAATGTTTGTATGTTTACTATAGAGACGAAAGAGAGCCAACAGTTGAAGAAATATAAAAAGACTATCACTGAGTACAGAGGGAGCTCCTACAAAGAGAAATGTTACAGCTTTGAGAACAAAGATATCAGTTACTTGTCTTCTACAGGCAACAAAAAACTCAGTATCCTGTTCCAGTTCTGCAGACACCAGCCTAGGTACTTTATGTATGTGTGTGCAGGTATCTTTGTGAGTATCAATTCACGTATTTAGAAAGGTTGTGTCACAGTGTTAGGAGTGAAGATTTCCAGACCAACTTGCACAAACTCGCCTACGAGATCAGAACTTACTTAACCACAAAGCCCTCAGCCTGTCTGTTGCCCTCCTCACCAGTACAAATGACAAATTTGCACGAGACATCAAATGTGTAAGGAGGTAAGCCGTCACAGAAGGATTGCCAGTGACCAAGGTTAAGAATGGCCAAATCTAGTCCAGCCGTGATTGCACTGTACATCTGAAAAGAAAGCCCTCTCAAGGCTGAAAGTGCTGCTCCATGTGAGATTACATCTGATTATAATATATTTTCTACTAATTACATGGATTTCTGTATGTTTACCTGCGGTGTATCACACAGCCTCATCTGGTTGATGTGAATGAGTTGGGAGATAGCTGTAGGACCAACTGCTGCACTCACATGAGGTTTTCTATGTGGCTGGACGGGCATTATATTAATTTCACTTCACAATCCAAAGGGTAGAGAATTATAGACTGAGCTTATGAGGTACAGCCCTTAAATCTAGAGACCTGAAGTACCATGTAGTAAATTACAGCAAATAATTAATACATTAATATTTAATAAACTGAACTATAAAATTCATGTCAAATATTACCCTGTAAAATAGATGGCAAAATACCTCTGCATTCTTCAATGTGAACCCAAATTAGTAATCCAATCTTGACATGGTATGCCCATATCTGTGTGATACTTGTAGTGTGTTCATCAAGTGACTGTGTCATTACAAAAATCATACCTAAATAGTCTAAATGAAGAAGCAAAGCGTGCAATGTCGGCAATGAAAAAATGTAGTTTTAACTGAGCATGAACAAGTGCTGAGTAAATGGGAGAGTGGATGAAGAGGAATGTCTGGAACTGAACTTCTGATTTCTTCAGAAAGAGTCTGCTGCTTACTAGCTGCATCGATGGGTGAGCTGCAAATTTTGATAACACCTGGATTAAACAGAAGTGGCATATCCTGGATGCTCCAATTAATAATAGAGACATGAGACAGAACAAGCCATTAGGAGTCTGATCATGAAAGTGCTTCTGCACATTTAGTGTCAAGTTTGGGAAAAACAACACTTGGGTTTCTGGATAGAAAAGGAGACCAATCAGAGGGGTTTCCAAGCCCCTTTTCATAGCACTATAATAAATAATAAAAAAGTATCTACATGTGTCTATGTCATGCTTTCCTTACTGCAAACATACATTTTCTAGTGAATGAAGAACCCACCTAAAACTGAATTGCTAAGAAGCAAGGGTGATAAAAAAGGTTGAGATTCCATTTTAGATCCAGAAAGACAGGATTTTTTAAATATTTTTTTAGACACACCACAAACACCTACAGAAACATGGTTATCTCTGGCAGAATGAGTTAATACAAAATAAAAATCCTATGATGGATTTTTCAAGCTCCAGGAAATGAACATCAGAAAGTGCTACCTCAGGCCATGTTTCCTATGCTTTGGCTGTACGGATTTTCCTCGGGGCACATGTAATTGCAGGCAGGAAACAGAAGAATAATATATTCATACTGCATTTGAGAGATTCCAATGTTAAAATTCACCAACACCAAAAAAGACCTAAAGCTGGAAAATTTGACTCCTTTTTACAAAGCAAAGGGAAGGAAAATGTATTGTTCCTAAGCAAAACTTACTGCCTTATAGTCTTAGATTGTGGTGATGACATTCAAAGCACACACATTTCTCATTCATTCCAAGCAGCTCAGGCTAGGACAAAGTATAGTTATTGGATGGATATTAAATGCTTGAGATGTTTCCATGGAATAAATATTTCAACTTTTATAAGAACTTATACACCACAGAAAACAAGAGAGAAATCAATCTTCACTCTAATGTCTATTTAAGGTTCCAAATTCTCCCTTTCTGACTTTCCTTCTTTCTGGGAAAAAAAATAATTTAATGCAAAATGCTTTATTATTTTATATTCCAGTCATTACAGTCAGAATCTTTGCAGAATCCATAGTAGCATCGATTTAATTTTTTTTTCCTTAGTGCTACAGAAACAAAAGGATTTAAAGGTACACTAGACGTAGCACAGTTGCCCTTTATAAGAGGAAATGGTAACACAGAGAAATATACATTAATGTGTGTTAGCGTGATATGAGAAAGAAAAAAAACAAACAGTATATGAACCACAGACAAAGAGAAAACTCCTTTTTGGCAAGTTACATAGACAACCAGTAACTTACTCAGAAAGATAGCTCGATTCAAAATGAGTATTCATCTATTATCAAAGGGGAAAAAAACTATCAAAGTATGGGGATCCAAATTCTGCCTCCCTCATTCAAACTGGAAAAAACCTCTGCTGAGGGCTCTTCTGAAGGCACATTCTCAGCTATGAGGATGCTCAGGTTCTGAAGTCTGCCAGGAGGAAAATTTCTGTTTTCCCTAGATATAAGGATTTTTCCTTTATAAATTCTTTGCTTTATTATAGCGTCAGAGACAGCTCTTAGAGAGTGAAATAATAAATTTTATTCTTTTTGTAAAATAAAGACTGTCATGCATAGCAAATTAAAAGGTGAAACTTCAAGGTGCTATATATCCGAAAGGTCACTGCTGGGCAGAATTTGTATTTTTCAAATTTCTTGGTCACGGTGGCCTTCTAGCATCATAAATATGTAAGTCAGAAAAGTAACTAGATAGTGAGAGACTCTATAAATCCCACAATCCAGTGTTAGAAGCCCTCTATACTTCAGTAAAGACATTTGTAGTCATTTGCCCTGTAAAATGTCTTAAACCCACTTCCTAGTCAAAGTCCTGTTTGATCCTCCTTGCAACTTATATTGTAATTTCCTTGCTTTTCTTTCTTGGAATGAAGAAAACCCTTCACAATTAATTTGGGCTATTAATAGTACTTGTCCTAGTACTAGAGCACGTTTCATGACTTTTGTCTGAAGGGGAAAAAGAAGAAATTAGCATGTGAGTCTACAAACAAGGAGCAGTCATTCATGCTTTACTTCTGTATTTTATATATAGTAAAAAGCAGAATTTGAGATGAGAACACCTTTAAATTTTCACTGAAAGTTATCAGCTGTGTTGTTGATAATCTCTTCTTTGCAGAGGCTCTTTGCTCTTTATTCAACAATTTAATTCCAAGAGAACAAAATCAAGGAAAAAAAGTTATGGACTAGATAATTTCCTCAAGGAAAAGTTTTCATAACATCAGAGTAATGAGATCTTAGAAATTCCATGAATGAAACAGAAGAGTAACTTACATGGCTGAACAATATTTAGGTCATTGTAATAGGTCTTCAATTAAAGGAAGGGTAATTTACAAGAAGCCTGAGGGGAATTCATATAATCCCTGATACATCTTGCAGAACTCATTAAGTCTGTTATTTAATCTGATTCATTTATGCCCTTTTACTTCAATGCCCCAGCACTGTTTACCTACATTTAAATGAACTTATCTTGTAATACGTACAGTGCAAAAATAGCTAATGCAAACATAAGGAGGCACCCAAATGACGACACGTCTCCCACCCCTCGAAACTCTGTTTTGTCCTGATTTATCAAGCCACTTTTCCATGGCCCATGATAAAAAGTGACTAGGATTTCTACAAAATGTATTGGCAGGGTGCCCTGTTTTTATAGTTCTGCATATAATGATCCATATCTAACCCTGGTTTTATAGTTCCCCATATAATGATCCATATCTAACACTCAGAACATGCTGCAGACATCCTCAGTCTTCTAGCCTGCCGCTGTAACCAGCCACAGTCCCACCAAGATACACACAGCTATTTCATGGTTTGGAGATGTAACATGGTCACTTTTTGAAAAAGGCTTTGAATAATGACAATATGGAGTTCTCAAACCCTACAATAGGACCCAGTTAAGCTTTTTATCTGAAAAATGGGCAAGTTTCAGTGTACAAATCAAGTGCAGTTTCACAGTGGCAATGCAGTAGGATTCTAGATTATTACCGTTATTCCACATATTTTGTGGTGAAAGACAATGTAACCATTTTGATGGATAGACAAGAGAGGAAATTCCTTGTTTAAAGAAACTCTTAGGCCAAATGTAAGAAACTAAACCAATCTGATTTTCCTTACCCAGTAGCTGATGTTACCAGAAGCAGGATGGAAGACTTAGCCGTGTGCAATAGTCTTCTCGGTGAGAAATTATTTTCCAAGCGACAACAGGGACTATGCAAAGAAGTCAGAGAGAGTAAAAAAGATCAGTGAAAGGGGATGCATACTGAAAAGCAGGGAGGCCAGGGTAAACTGAGATTTAAAAAAAAAAACAAAAAACAAACTTAAATCCAGTGAGAAGAATAATTATACAAATAGGAAGTCTAATCACTGGCGTGGTAATGGGGAATGTCTCTGGCTTTAGGAGTGCTGTTGAGAAACATAAAATATTTCTTTTTATTTTCTCTTATGCTTTTACAAACATGAAACTGAACCTGTAACTTAAAAATCCTTCTCAAACATTTTTTTTTACCGTCTGATTTTCAGAGATTTTTGGTGTCTGAAGAAGCAAGTGTTTTGAAAATTGAATCTGTCGTTTTGATGCAACTACATGTAGAAGGAGGACATAAAAGATCTCTAAAATAACAGTTACTTCTGAACACAGCTTTATTAACATTGTATTTATTTGTTGGAGCGCTTTTAGGAGAAAGAAGTGATATATCAATTAGAGAGCATCACACTGGCAGCACAAAGAACAGTTGTTTTAGGATGCCACCCACCCATCAGTCTCAAATACAATAAGAATGTCAGTCATGTCAAGGTTTTACCATGATAGCCTACCGAACTAGCCCACACTGTTCAACACTTAATGTTAGTCGTGATCACTCGCTTCTTCACTGAAATCAAACATCAAACAGGTTTGCAAAAATCTCTTTGTACAGTGTGGGAGAACAAAACCAAGAACAAACTAAGGCAATTCGCTGAATGTTTAGGCTATAATTTTCCTGCCTGTATTTTATCCCTCAGACCACAGTCAGGGGAAATATTTCTGAAGCCGCTTTTAGAAAACATAGAGAGAAAACACATTATCAAGCAGCAACAACTTTTGAACTATTATGCTTCAGTAGCTCTCTGTCTTCATTAACTTAAAAGCATAGACATTTAAAATGTGGCATTTTTCCCCTGTAACCTTACATCCTTGCCTTCTCTATCTTCATTCTTCTCCTAACAATGCTCATACAGTTGAAATGACTGTCAGGGTTGTAAATCTGTTTCTTGAGAATTCAAGGCTGCTGAGTGGTGAAGCATTTGGCAAAATACCTTAGACTGAGTAAACTATCTTCTTCAGAGAAAGATGATAAACAAGTCTAGGTCATATGGAGATTCTTAAACTGGATAAACATGAATTAAATGTCATGATAGTAATATGTTTCAAAACACTCATGAGAATAAAAGAACTCCAATACCACCTAGTGTCAGCTAGGTACACTGTTCTTCACTGAATGGAGTCAAAATGGTGGAAGAAAGGGCAACCAAAACAAGGAGTCTTGTAAAGACAATGCTGAGGGTGAAGGAGAGGCTTGTGTAAATATGCAGGAGGAAAATAAAAGTCATGCACTAAAAATAGCTTCCTAAGCTGAATGAAGTTAAGTGCAATGACTACTGTGAAATGCAGTGGGGTCATGTCTTTGCTATCTAGATCCCTGACTTTCGCCATGTGTTTAAAACTTCCTTCCTAGCTCCGAATTTTCCATGTTCTCTTTAATAGGAAAAAAACAGATGATAACCTATTTTTTTTTAACCCACATATTCCTACTATAAAGGAAACAAGCAACAAGACAAGGGGGAATGACCATAAACAGGAAAACAAGAGATTCATCCTAAACAAAAGGAAATACTTACTGTGAGAGTGACAGAGCCCTGGCACAGGCTGCCCAGGGAAGTTGTGGAATCTCCTTCTTTGGAGACTTTCAAACCCATCCGGACATGCTCCCATGTGACCTGCTCTGGAGGACACTGCTCTGGCAGGGCAGTTGGCCAACATGATCTTCAGAGGTCCCTTCCAACCCCTAACATTCTCTGACTCCACTAATATAGAAATCAAACCCACAACATCTCCTGTCTAGGAGACAGGAGGTTTTTCTAGAGCACTGAACATTTCCCACTCAACATATTTTCCTTTCTCCCAGTATCTCCTAAATCTATTTACTATGTCCTCTCTTCCTCAACTCCCAAAGTATAGATGACTATGTTGTAGGACTGACCTGGCTTCTAGACTCTCTAAGAAAGGCTGCTTCACAAAAGAAGCAATTTTAAAGTTGAGAGCAGAAGACAGGCACAAGAGGAAAGGAAATTTATTTGTGGTGTTAAAATACACAGAAATCTACGGGGTGGGGGGGGAAGAGAAAGTATGGGAAAAATCTATTTTCCTCATTCTTTTTGCACAGCATAAAAAGAAACCAATTTAGTACTGCAGAAAAAATGTCAAACAATTGGAAAACCTCATCACTCTCAGGATAGGCAGGCCTCAAGGTATGTTGCTTGGGGACAACACAGACTTGTCTGCTCTGGATGCTTTTAAAAGCAGGACAAAGAACTCTGGAAAAAAAAAGGAACACAGACACAGTTAGTCTTTCCTTCAAGCATGTCTTGAGCTGTTGTACCCAACAGACATGCCTCTGAAGTTTCCCTATAATTCCACTATTCCTTGCTTCTATTACTGAATATGTAAAGCTATTTCTATGTTAAAGTACATAAGGGTGACGGAAGACAGTCTGATGGTACATAAACAACCTGACAGTCACAAAGGGAAGATTAACATCTACATGATTCAAGCTCCATTAGAAACTCATCAAAATCAAGCCATTTCAAAGTTATTTTAAGGTAAATTATCAAGGTTAATAACCTGCATAAAATATTCATATTTTAATGTATTAACGGTTCTTTGGATGACATTTTTAAGCGATCCATTGTGGCTCTTATTGTATTCTGCACCTATAAATTTGCAGCAGTAATAGCCATTACTGTAACAGAGGACACATTCATTCTCTGATCTTGTATTACTGGATTCTTTTAATAGTCAACAATTTCATTTAAACAGCTAATTGAAGGCAACAAAAATATTATAACCAGCATAGACTTCTCTTAAATCAACAAATACAGTCTCTTATTAACAGTGAGATACCTTTGTATTCTTTGTAGCAAGGCGAAAACCAAAATTAAGGTAGCATGAAGCTGGCTTAACAATCACCCACAGTAAACATGAATAGCACCTTCCCTCAGATCTGCCAGAACACTTTCTTGTTAGTGACTGAAAAACTGGATGAGATTTTAACATCATATTTGCGGGACAAAAAGTGGAAAAGCAAATTCAGAGTGAGGAACTGACAGACCTCTAAACCCAGTGCCCCTTTGTCGCAACCCTTTGTTCTTCATCTTTGATGGTACCAGCTGCAGCAGCATCCCACAGGAAGGCAGGTCCTTTTGGGGCTCTGCCTTTTGCCCTCTGAGCTCACAGCCTCCTCCTCATTTTAATTCAGACCAAAAATCACCAACAGTGTGGGCGAACATCGATGGCTGGGGATGACTGGAGGTGGAGATGGAGCAGTCATTCCTGCCTGCCCTCCCAGATGGACGATAGGGGTGACCACGTGTTCAAATGCTGCTGTGAAAATTGACATTGCCTTTCTGACAGAGGACTCATCTAATCTCACTGCAGCCTCTTTCAGTCAAAAATGAAAAAAAGACACCAAGAATATCTTTCACAGATGTTTTGCATGTTGTTTTTTCAGATGGGTACCTGTCCAAAATGGCTTGTATGTGAAAAGCATTTTAGAAAAAATTGCTTGTTGTCAATCCTCCTTTGCCAAATAAAGAAAATCAATGACACGCAAAAATGTCAAGCTTAAAAATGAGAAAGAATGATTCTTCATCAAGGTTGAAAGCAAAAAAATAATGTAGGGTGCTCTTTTAACTCATATCAGAAGCCTAACCAAAGACAACTCCCAAAAATTTGTCAGCAAAGGTTCTGCAAGCAAGAAGAGACTGGTAAGAGTTGATTTAATATTAGCAAAACATCATTTTAATGATATTCCAGGTAGAAAATGTTATAAATGCTTCTTTCTATAATTCAGTATGATGATTTTGTAACAATAGCAAAACTGACTCAACAAGTATTAACTTGTGCAGATGAGCTCCCACTACCCACATAGTCATCAGCTGTTGCACATGGGGAGATGAAATGCTAGATTAGGAGGGTGAAGACATCAACTTCCAAGGCATCTCAGGAGTAAAACAAACAAACAAACAAACAAACACACACAATAAAACACCGAGCAAAAAACAGAAGGTGAGGAAAAAGAAAGACTTTAATCTGGTGGCTAGCAGTCCAATGACAAGAACCCGGATCCTGTGTCAATCATCCTCACTATAAGGGATGGTGATGGTGAGGAAGATAGTGAAAATAAACCCTTTTTCATTCCTTCCTGATTTAAACATCAGTGGCAACCACCATCCACAAGAGACATGAGCCAGCAAAGGTTCAGAGGAGCAATGCCAAGACAAGAGAGCAGCTAGGGCACCACGTTTAAAAGTACTGCCAGGAATCCTCTGGGTGTGTAGATGAAAGACTGTGAAGCAAAAAAGTAGGCTCCAGAGTTGCAAATGGAAGTCCCATAGCATTTCAAAGGCTAAAGAACCAAAAGCACTGTGCAATGGTGCAGCTGCAGTCTCAGTAAAACGAACATTTCACCACAAAGAAAAGAAAATAAACAAAAAAACTCAAAAAAAAATCCATGATGCCACATTTTTGTGCTTCCATAAGGAAAAAGATAGAAACCACTTGAGATCTGCACTGGAAAATACATGAAATAAAAAAAAAAAAGTAAAAAAAGTAAAATTATATTAATTTCAGAAGACTAACTCAAAACCAGCACACCATGGGAATATCTGTGATGTGCTCGGGCACTCAAGGAAACAAGCTCTTATCCCAAGGGCAGCATCCTGGCGAACCACCTAACACAAAAGCAAAAAGTCAGACAAGAAAGATAATTCAGAGCAAGGCTCTGCAGTACTGATGGATAGAACTGACCTACTGGTTTTGGTCTGATTCATATCACTCTAAATATCTTCCTCATACCTGACAGAAGTTTGCCCTCCGAGTGCACGGCTGCCAAATGTGATGGATTTAAATTCGATGTTCCTTGATGTAAGAGAGAAGGAACATACCAGAAGCAAACATTTTGCCAGAAAGTCTTCTTGTTTGAATGTCTCTCACTTCAAAAGAGAAATTACAAGAAGTCTCTTTGTGGTAGATTGCAAAGGTAACTTCATGTGAGTTACAGCAGAGGGAAGGCTGTCATGGAGTTGGCATCTGAGTCAGGACATTTTCCTTCTTCACACATCCCTTTTCCCTCTCCTTTCACCTCCCCCTTCTTTTTCCCCTTTCTTCCTAAAAAAAATCTTTCCCTTTCCTTCTACAAGAACTGGGCATGGTTCCCTTAGCTACTTTATTCTGCTGAAAACAATTAAATGAATTTGATACATAAATCTCAAAATAAAGTAGAACTGCCTGTGCTGATTTGATACCAATTAACTCAATAGGCACACTAAGGACTTTTTAAAACTTTTTTTCTCTTGCTCTATGTTTTATTTTGAGGTTATTTGCAGAAATACAAGAGGGGAATCTGATCTCTGTGAGCAACACCAATGCCTCACACTAAAAAACCCAAAAAACTCTACTTATTTCTACTGGCTTTGGATTTTTTTTTTTTCATTAAAGTCGACCTTTATTTTAAAGAGCAGATCTGCCAATGTAAAACTATTTGTAGTTGAACAATTACCAGGTTACTGTCAAAAAGAAGTATGATATTTCTTTGTCCTCTTGAAGCAATCTCCTTAACATCCAGCCTCTATTTAGGGGCACAGCAGCACTCACTCATATGTGTTGAAGATCCCCCTGTTTGATGTTTTTGTTAGTAAGTGTTACAATAGGGAAATAATATATGGAATATTCAGGAGCCCTTTCTGTGCTCCAAGTCTTTGAGATTAAAATTCTAAAAAGCCTGCACTCACAACAGCTATATTCATATTAAGTTTAGATGATATTTCCTTTATTAATTCTGGAACCGCAGTAACTCACAATCAATCTGTTTACTTATAAGCAAACTTGTGTTCTACACAATCTTTTTAAGTCAAGTTTACATAAACTCAGAAAATTATTTTAATAATTTTAATAATTTTGTTATCAGGAGTCCTTATGTCTGATTTAATCATAGTTCATAAAAAAACAGGAATATAAATAAAACCTAGAGTCAGATTCTTTTACTTACAGCCTGTCATGGGTTTGAGTCTGGCAGGGGTTTGGGTATGGTGAGGGCTGTGAAGGATGACTCTTGAGAAACTTCCAGAGCCTTCCCCAGCCTTAGGTAAAAAGCGAGCCCCACCTCTAGCCAAGGCCAAGTCAATTTGCGCCTCTCCAATCAATGAATTTAAGAGGGGAAACCTATTAAGTGACTTCTTGTCTCTCATCTCTTCCTGTCCTCTCTTTGTGTTGGGGAGGTGTGGTTTTTATTCTCTTTGGAGGAGGGGAGATGAGAGGAAATCAAAGGAACGCAGTTGGTGAGGAAAGTGAGTGAGAAAGACACCAGAGCAGGGAGCTTCCTCGGAATGCCATGGTGAGTGAGATGGCAGGGAGAGGATTGCCTGCCAGTTGAGAGGATCCACGGCGGCAAGAATGTCCAGGATGCGATGGCACATGGAGCACTTCATGCCAGGGGCAAAGAGAGAGCGCAGGAGCAAAGGATATCCCCAAAGCAGCCCGCAGCCCTTAGCAGGATGGACTCAATGGAGAGAGAAATTTGCCTCCCATGAGATGGACACCATATGACAGCAGGGGAAGACTGTGAGGAGCCCTTTTTTCCCTGAGGAGGAAGGACTGCCGTGGACAATGATTAATGGCCAGATGGACCACACCTCCCATCCCCTGACCACCTTGAGCGTCATGATGGAGAGCAGGAGATAGTGGGAAAGATGTGAGGGGTTGAGGGGAGGAAGTGTATTTCGGATCAGGTAGTATTTATTTATGTATTCCTCTCGCTATCCTACTCTGTAGATAACCAGTAGTGGTAAATTAAACGGATGTTTTCCACCCATGTCTACTTCGGTTTTTGCTCAGACCATAAGCAGTGAATGAACCTTCTCTGTTCTAATCTCAGTCCTTGAGCCTTTTTAATTAAGTTTTCTCCCTCCACATCACTGTGGGGTCTGAGGTGGAGGAAGGAGTAGGGGGTGGCCTCATGGTTCTTTGTTGTAGGCTCAGGCAGTCAGCTCAAACCATGACACAGTCACAGTAATTATTACAAAGAAGATTCTGTAGAAATTAAGGAGATGTTCACAGAACTCTGAATGACGAGAGGAGGTGGAGATGGAGGTGCTCTCCTGGTGATTTAACTGCTTAGGAGACCGGCAGAGCTAAGCTGGCATTCATGTAGAAGCAGACATTGATAAGCTCAGTTCA
>NW_009727647.1:25146-39753 GCF_000703405.1 Apaloderma vittatum
GTTGACTTTGGACAGGAAGTACTAGCGATGATATTTCCTCAGAATTAAATGTCTTTTTGGGGGAAGGATATCCACTAAGTCAATCAGTACACGTTTCAAAATTCTAAGACTTGTTAGAGCAGAAGAACCGAAAAATAACAAAGGAGTGAGCTAATCATGTGTTGAAACTGGATGCAAAATGAGGTTGCATTCTGAAGAAGGAATATGATCACAAAACACTTACAAGAATATAGAGTGCATTGCCTTAGCATATATAACACTCTCTGCACAGACACAATCACCAGATTTAAGACACACCAAATTATCTGGGAGTAGCTTATGCCACCTTTGCGTTCTTCTGTTTGACTCCAAAAGAGATGGTACTGTCAGAGGCAAAACCAAGAAAAGACAGGCAAGACCTGGTTCAGGGTTATACAACCTTTACATCGATGTTACCAGCATCCCTGTTGATATTTTAGCCTGGGAACTTAAGAATCCAGAATGCAGGTGTCCATTTATCTGTTTTGCAGATACTGGGGCTGGAGATCAACCAGGCTTGCACACTGAGAACCAGATGAAGGAGGGAGCCTTGTGGTGCCAGGGTGGCCTTGTTGTGGCTAAAGAATGTAGACAGATGGAGATTAACAATGTCAACATCATCCTGAAGGGAGATAAGTTGCTTCAAAACAGAATTCAGAAGGCCACAGTGCCCAGAATGAAGACTTTTGTTTCATTATCCCTAATATGCATATTAAAATTGACATCTCTGACTGTGCTAATGAGCTTAGAGAAGTACATGCTAAACATATATGACTATAGTACTTGACTCTGCACTCAAATCATGCTACATGTCACTTAGAGAGGGAAACAGATAAGGTTAGAATATAAGGAACGTGGAGGGAGTATGTCTCCAGGAGGAGAGCAAAGCCAGAAGAGGAAATAGATGGGCTGTTGTCCTTCTCCTTTACCCAAGACAGGGACGCTTTCTTGGTAAGAATTGTGCTTTCACCTTTTAGCAAGAAATAGCTAGGATAGTATTTTGCTAGCATTATTATTATTATATATTATTATTGTCTATATTATTATTATGTATGTTACTATTGCAGTAAGTGAGTTCATCAACAGCAATCCTGAATCTATTAATAAATTACCTCTTCTTTGCTATCTTGCAAATTTTCTCAGTGCAAGTCCTAATGGGGCTCTGAAAAAGGCAAGAGCTTAGCTCAGGTACATGCTTCCCATAGCCACATACCTTTCATGTGACACCCTGTAATACTCAACAAGGTCAGGAGGGTATCAGAACAGAGACAATAAACAGCCCTGAAACCTCCCCGGCCCAAGGGTGAGTGGAGTCTCTGGCATCTTTCGTGACTGTCCCTCTCCAATAGCTGGATCCCATTGCATGATCACGGATTTATACTGGAACTGGTGTAGAGGCTGTTGCGTTGACTTCCATGCCTCTCACTAGACAACAGACAAACAACAACAGCATGACATATGCCCTCACAGACAGATTATGAAGCTGTGTGCAGACTTCTTTTTTTCATCTTGGTCCCTGAACACACAAGCTGTGCAAATTTAGACCAAAGGTCCAATAATTTTCCTCTTTGCATGGGCTCAGTGACAGAACTAGGCATACTCCGGAGAGAGCTTCTTTTAATTCCCAATCAATGCCTTCACATCTGCCCAGCTGAAGAAGTAGTTGTTATACTGAGTTTGCTCTGTGCAGCGTGATGCATTATAAAATTAGTATCCAGAAAAGAGAAGAAAAAGGTTTCCATTATTTGTACAGACATGTTGGCAAACTACTATTTGCCCTAATAATATATACCATCTACAGAATTAAAGTGCAAAAACATACAGATTATCTAGAGTTGGAGGAAGCTGCCAAAGCCCGAAGAGCTATGGATTTTTATTTCTTTATTTTGCCACATTGCAAATCCCCAGATATAATGGGGAGTGTTCCGGTCTTACAGTAAATGTTATTAAACATATGACAGGAGAGAGGGTAATAGGTGTCTCTCCCTGTACATGGGTTTTCATCATTTTCATAAACAGAACTGGTAAATGAAGTCTGTCTTGTTGATTCATAATCCCATTCAATCACTCATGACTTGCTTTTGGGATTGCTTTCTTTAACTGGATAGTAATGTATAGAGCTGTCTTCTCCCAGCCCTGTCCTGAATGTTAACCTCCTGTATTTTAAGACATTACAATACATGAATCTTCCACCTCAACTAATAAAATATAGCCATTTAAATTGGAGAAATCAAGTATTTCTTGTTCTCTCATAAATATACCAGTAGATTATTATGCACATGCTGAAATACAGATTATATCACCTTTGGCAAAGCTGCTCTATGTCTCAAAAAATCAGATGGATTATGTTTTAATCATTTCTACTTCTATAGCATCTCCCATCCAAGTCAGTCAGAGCGAGGCAGTGACAATGAGTTCATCTTTGTAGGACAAGAGATACTGGTAAGTTAATGTTCCTGCATTTGCAGAAAGAATGTGTGGGACTGATTTGTTCAAGGTTTTTTCCCTCCTCCTCCTTTGTAACACAAAAAAGAATTAACTTAGCTCTGTACTGAAGATGGCAAAGTCATATGTTTGAATTATGGCTGAAAATACAGTTTTGTATTCAAAGTGTCATAACTGGGAATGGGTTGATCCAGAGCCAAATCTCATTGCTGAGACAAGTGACAACTGTTACTGACTTGCAAAATGACACATTCATTTTGTTTTGTTCCGAACAACTCAGTGAAGTAAGCGATCTTCCTCACATGAGCTTTGAGCCAGGCTGACTCACATAGAGGTGGTGAGTAGAAGCATAAATACTACGTATCAGCAGCAGAATCTGTACAGTTGGCCTTTTGAGTGAAGTCCTGGTCGCATTATGATAATGATGTTAAACTTGTCTGGAAGTATTTACAAGTATAACTTCTTTGGATTAATGGTATTTAACACATAGAGGAATTAATTTTGTGTCCTCTGGATCATTCGCTTCCATACCAAGGTATAATCCTTGGAAAAGGGATTTCTTCTTGGCAACAAACATAGATGTGAGGAAGGTATGACAACAGTGAAAATTTCTGGGAAAAAAAGTGAACTGACCCATCTGTATTTCTAGAGCATATGAGACAAGTCTGTTCAATCTGCTGGCATTCACAGTCATCCTTTCATATATGCCCAAAGTCATGACCTCTGAAAACTTAAGATAACTTAAGACCTTCTAATTAAGCCTGTGTTCATCCCCACTGAAATTAACTGAATTTTGTTGATGATGATTTGGAGAAAAAGGTAAAAAACAAGATGCAAAACTCATCTGAACTCCTCTAATAAAGTAGGTTCAAACTGAAAATCCAATGAAATTAATAACTTCTTTCAAAGACTCTTAAACTCATAATATATTGAATTCCCTGAACCAAAAACATAGTAGTATCCTATCAAGTTTATGGTTTGTCTTTCAGAAAAATTATTTCACAGAGAATTATGAGTAGTTGCGTGAAAAGTTATATGCAGAGACAGTGATAAATCATTAATTATATGGAATTTTTTGCACGATGAAAACTAGAAGAAATTTGACTTTACAAACACGTAGTATATATACACATGTAGTCCTGATGTAGAGATAAAGAAAACATACTATTTTTTTCTGAAGAACCAAAAATAAGGAGGCAGATATTCTAGAAGTAATACTTAGACGCTCATAGATGTTTATAAACATCTGTCTAAGTAAACAAAATTTTGTCACGACATTTGTCTTTCTTTTCAACATTTAATCAATTTTTTGTTGTTGTTTTATTGGCCTCTATGTTCCTTTAGAAAGATAGTGAGGTATCCAGATGGTGATACTCAGAAGTTTTCTTTATAAAAAAGGTCAGCTCCAAGATGCTCATTTGTTACAGGAACCAAAATGTCAGTGATAAAATTGTGCAAAATGTGGTGTATCCATGTATAAAAGGCCATCCCCCCAGAGAGTACATATTAGTCCAGTTCTACCAGCATAAATAAATTTATATCACTGTGTTATTATTTGCCTTATAGGAACTTAGTTATCACATAAGGTGACAGAAAATAAAGTGGAAAGACAGTATCTGTACTAGTAACAGAATACTAAAAGGGACTTATATACAAGAGGGCATTCTGATCTTACCACAGTCTGAAGGTATCTACCCTAGACTCCAGCTGGGAGCAATAGATCCCAGCACAGCCCCATTCCTTGCTGCACTTCTTTCTCTACACAGGAAAACTCCTCACATTTCATAGAAAATGTCTTATTCCTTAAGTGAAAGCACCTACTCTCCAGATTTGAGTTCAGTAACAAAAATAATTCAGGACAAAAATAATTGTTCTTGTTATGAGATTGCAGTGTGAATAATTACATGTAAATTGTTTGAACAAGTTTCTTCCTCATGATCGTACTTCAGTAGGTTAGGTTGCAAACGTTTTGTGGTTCAAAGAGAAAAGTGAAAATGAACCATCAACAATCAGAAATGAAAGATGATTTGGACCAAGATTTGTTTTGCACTTGCCCAAGAGGATGTTCTTCTGCTTTGTGCAGAACTGAAGTTTTTTAAGCCACTGATCTTCAAGGACAAGCCACACTGAACTGTTTCAAACCTTCCAGCTGTGATTACCCAAGGGTAGATGAGGCAGATTTTCTGCAGTACACTAGATTTAGTAGACAAACTACCTAGCCTTCTGGAATCGTGCCAGAGGGATGCTGAAACCAAGATACACCTTTAGAGAGAAACTGAGACATACAAATACTTGCCTTACACAGACAACATGTGCCTTTGGAAAAAAAAATGTGCTCTGAGGTGGAGCTTACTCTTGATTTCCAAACATGTTTTCACTGAGTGTACCTCATGAGGTATCTGAGGAAGAGGAAGAGTGAAAAGCAAAGAAAGGCCTGTTGAGAAAATCATGAATAGTTTAATCAGCTTTCTAGGAAATTCTTTATTCCAATCGACTAGAAATTCTGTGTATTTCTTTTTTGAAATCCAGTCTTCTCCTTCTAGTAAACAAAGAAACACAACTTCTTAAAACATCCTGATTGTCAGAGAGCCAGACAAGAGAGGCAGAGATAAAGACAAAAAGCATTCCGATAGACAGCAGAGTGATGCTGGCTGTGACAGACTGACGTGTCACCAGGAACCTGGGTCCCAGCATTATATTACAGACTATTTTATTGACCATTGCAGGGTGTGATATAGGTTATGAATGGGACCTCTATCCCATAATTTACTATAAAAATGGTCTTCCAAACACTTCATTTTTAATGCACTATTAACATAAACACTTTGCAAAACAGAAGCTGTACTGGGTTGCTTTCAGTTTTTCCAAGTCAGATGAAGATATAAGAATACAGTTACTGGTTTCTTATATGAGAGAACTGAGGCAGATCAAGAAAGAAAAGACAATATTGTAGCTGAGAAACAGTGATTTCACACAGAAGCTGCAAGTATTCAAGCTAAGAAACTTTATCAGATCCTTTGTGAGACAACAGATTTCTTCATGCCCCTGCAGAATTGCACTGAATCTCACACTGCTGGGAAACCTACACTCCAAGCATCTTCTTCACTGAGCTACCTCTCCCTAGAGAGCTGCTCTAAGATAGCTGGATTTTTTTAAAATGGATGTTCAAGACAGGTGCTTTCCTGAGGCATATTCCCTATCCATTATAAACATTCAGAAATGTTCTCTTGACATTGAGGAAAAAAGGAGTTGTTTTGTGTGGGTTTTTTAAAAAAAAAGGAACCATTTTCTCACTAGTCATGTTATTCTCCATAAAGCCAAAAATTCCAAGGCACCATGCTCTTAAAAAGTAATGCTTGTAAGTAATACAATTAATAGACACTATATGTATGTTTTAAAATCAAGTTACTAAAATATATAATCTAAGGTACTTCTTAAACTGAATTTACGCAAACTATTTACCATTTATTAAACATAAGCAGTAGAATCAGACCATTTAGTTTCAAAATATTATGCAATATTTTCACTTTTAACAGGAATGAAACCAAATAAGGTGCACAGAAATGTAGTACAGTTTAACAAAAATCATCCTACAAAAAAGGTAGAAGCAGATCTCTCCTTTTCTAAGTACCCTTAGAGCACGCTGTGCCAGAATTACAAATCTGTCACATTCTGGTTACTTTCCCCAAACCAGATGTTAAGATTAATCCTTCCATACTCTCCATTATAGCTGGAAGTATTTAACAAGACATAGTCTGAACAGACAAGACAGAAGCTGGAATGTGTACAACTGAATCATTCTTGTGTTTCTTCCCATATCTGCTGCCTAAAAAAAATCAAACTCTGCTATAGGTTTCCACGAACATGAAACAAAATTTGTGCTAAATATAGAAAAACTTGATACTATTTATATTACAAAAAAAGAAGGTGTCCTATTCCTGGGAAACATGAAATACCAGTGTATGCCCTCCCCTTCATAATATTTCAGTCAATAATAACTTTAGCGTCTTCCATAGGATTTCTTCCTTATAAAATGGACTGAAAGCAGAACGACACATCTGGAATACTAAATGGAGGGATTTCTTATTTAAGCCCCACTGCCATTTAGCATATACTTTCAACAATGAGTACTGATAATTCTTACCATTTTATCCTCATTAGAAGCAACACACATTCAACTTATGTAAATGCATCCCTTTCCCTCCAGCTTAGGTGCCGGCGAGGAAAAAAGAAAATGAAAGAAAAAGTGTGCAGCATCATCTTGCACTGCAAGACATTAGCATTATCTCTTAGGAGATGACTGGTGTTTTACTCAAAATGGGCTGCTGCCAGCCTACTCTGCTGGACAGGGTGGCTTGCCAGGATGAGCCGTGACTTGGGCTAGGTCCATCGTGCAGCAGAGCGTGGCGTGGAGTACTCTGAGGCGTGGAGTACTCCGAGGGAGGCTGGACAGGTCTGCTGAGCAGTGCTGACAGAGATGCTAGCCCAGGTGCCCCAAAGCACAATGCAGCATTACTGCAGGGCTGTGCCTTATCTTACAAGTCCTGCCCTTCTCTAAAATTAATTAGCTCCATAGTAACATTTTCTCTTTTTCCTTTTTTTTTTTAAGGTAACAGCAGTTGCCATGAACCACACTCTTGTGTGGCCCAAGGACACTCTTTGACAGTTCCAATACAGTCCCCCATGTAATGGGAAGATTAAGTGAAAACATCCTTGAAATGGGGAGAATTGCCTAAGAATCGTGAGCACTAATAGGACTGACCATGGAGTTAATTAAAAATTGTAAAGGCTAAACTCTTTGGCTTGGTGTCAGCCTCAAACATAAAAAGCCTTTTTTGCACCCACTCTGACTTCAATACTTACTCAGCGATTTGTCAGATATGCATTTACTCAGCAACCATAATGCACCACAAGCTGAAATTTTTCAAGCACACCCAGAAGAGTAGAGAGGTGTGGTGAGGGTAATGTGTTAAAGATTTTATATCAGAACCATTATATTACACATTTCTAACTGTTTGCCAGTAATGCTTATTCTGTTCACTACACACACTGCATGCATCATTATCTTGACATACAGCCACTGGTAGGCAAGAAGAAAAGATGCTGTCTCTTCACTGTCACTTGCCATGTTTTGCTGGCACTGAACTGCTGCAGAAAGTTTCATTACATACTAGCCTATATTCCAAGCCTTAAACAATTCGAGAATGTTATACTTCTTAATCAGGATTCACCTTTGTATATTACATCCCAACAACAGAGTAAGAGCTAAAATTTTGGAGCAATTAACCTAGTGACCAGCTGCAATATAATTTGAGGTAAATCAATTGCTGTTATTGCCATAAAGCCTGAGCAGACAAACATCTTGTGAGAGCCACAGAAGATCCACCACCCTGCAGTCAGGACACAGAGCAGCTAAGTAACTATTTCATGATTGCTACAGGTAGCTTCTGAGCTATTACTAGTTGTTATAGCCCACTGCTGTCTTGCTTCTCAAGGGAGCATTCGCTGCTCCTGCTGGCCTTGGAGAACCATGGAGATACTCAGCACCTCAGATCAGAGCAGAAAGGCATGACACAAAAAAAATCAGAAGATTCAAGGCACCAGTCTCCCATGCACATAAAGTCAGTGTAAAGGACTGCTAAAATAATGTCTCAAAGTCTGGAACATAAACAGATTGCAGCCACCTGCCTGGCGCCCATCGTGTTGGTGCGGGGCTGACTCTGCACTTGGCTGAGCCCCCTGCCCCAGTCCTGCACCGGCGGAGCCAGGGGACAGGCAGAGCTTGGAGTTGTGGCCGTTAGAAAGCTCCCACCATCCTCCAGACGCATTCCCGATAACTTTCCACGAGGGGTAAACAACATGATATGGTGAGAACCTGACTATAAAAGGCAAGAACCCCAGGCAGTCAGGCCCCTTTTTGCCTGCCACAAGATTGCTGCGTATGCCACAGTCACGGTCAGCGTGGGATCCAAAGGCTGAGATGATTCTTTTGCAAGGCCAGTTCTTTTGCTCGCTAATGGCTCTTTTGTGTGAGGAGTGTTGGTTGTGCTAACCGGGCGACTGAGGCGCATCCGTGTTAGCTTTGTTGACTGGTAATTCATAGAATCATAAAACAATTCAGGTTGGTAAAGACCCTTGGGATCATCGAGTCCAACCACTAACCCTACACTACAAGTTCACCCCTAAACCATATCACCCAGCACCACATCTAAACGACAATTGAACACATCCAGGGATGGCGACTCAACCCCCTCCCTAGGCAGTCTGTTCCAGGGTCTGAACACTCTTTAAGTGAAGAATTTCTTCCTAATGTCCAGCCTAAATTTGCCCTGTTGCAACTTGAAATCATTCCCCCTGGTTCTGTCCCTAATGACCTGTGAGAAAAGACCAGCACCAACCCCTCTACAATGTCCTTTCAAGTAATTGTAGAGCATGATGAGGTCTCCCCTCAGCCTCCTCGTCATCAAACTGAACAGACCCAGCTCCCTCAATCGCTCCTCATAAGGTCTGTTCTCCAGGCCCTTCACCAGCTTTGTTGCCCTCCTCTGCACTCGCTCCAACACCTCGAGATCTCTCCTGTACTGAGGTGCCCAAAACTGAACACAATACTCAAGGTGTGGCCTCACCAGTGCTGAGTACAGAGGGACAATCACCTCCCTTCTTCTGCTGGTCACAAAATTTCTAATACAAGCCAGGATGCCGTTGGCCTTCTTGGTGACCTGGGCACACTGCTCGCTCATATTCAGCCAGTTGTCAATTAGAACACCCAGGTCCTTTTCCACTGTACAGCCTTCTAGCTCCAAATAAAACTGGTGTTAGGATCCTTGGCATGAGTCACCTCAATCCTGGCCTGGGAATCAGTGAACCTGAGTCATTGTGCTGAAAGCTTGCAACGTGACCGTCAGTATGACTGGTAGTTTATGTCATCCTTCTTTTCTTGTCCTTGCAACAGGGTACTCTAGCATGTCCTCATATCAGCTCTAAAACACAACAAAAAATATATTTTTTTAACAATGTACTTTTTTTCAGAGAACTGAAAATGTCTGTAAGCTTAGGAAGCCTTGCTCAAATTCTTCGTAAAACACCACATGAATATAGAACAACACGCAACCTTGAGAAAATTAAACCAGTATTTGTTCAAAGATAACTGTTTTGAGCCAACTCCTATGAATATGTCTGATATATTTTTACGATTATTAATAGTCTTACTGCATCCCAAAAAGTAGAAGAGCTGCAGAGCTTTTAGAAGTATTTTAATTATGGTATCTGAAGTGTGATAAAACCCAGAAACATTTCTAGGCTCAGCTGTATTTCTAACAGTTTTGCAGGGCTGAAAAAAAAGCACATGAATGCTACAGAACTTATCAGACCTCATAAGTCTTAACAGTTATGTTGTAAGTGTGCCTTAAAGAGATTTGTGTGTCACTGAAAACCAAACATGTTAATACTCAGATCGTCAGTACTAATTCCTAGCAGTATAGGTCTGCAGTCAAATCTTACCAAAGCCTTCTAATGAGTTCTGCAGGCTCAAATGACTTGATTCACTGGTCATTAAATACAGCTGAAAATACGAGGTTGAAAGAAGACATCATCGTATAAAGCCTCATGAGCTCTTGCCCACATTTGTATCTTATTCAGTTCAGTGAGACACAGGTCACTTTAGTTTCGCTGATCACCACATTTTCTGAATACTAAACGATACCAAAATTAATAGTCAAAAGGCTACCATTGAAGTAACACATCTGTGATTTACGCACAGGCGTTTTATGAACTAGAATAAACTACAATATTTTTATTTGGAAAACATTCAGTAAACTCAGAAAAGATGCTGATGAATTAATTTAGATTTTTACTGGATCACAAAAACTCAAATGGACAAAACAACAGGTCCACCAATTATCGTGGGCTACAGCTATAAAAGATAAGCATAACCTATGTTCTGTGGACTGTTTTCCTACAGTACGTTAAAGATTCTCAGCTTTCCTCCCTTAAGCTTTGTACTTATAGACGTCATGCTGATTGAATCTGCATTTCTTAAAAAACTTTTTAATTTCTTGTTAAGTTTCAGGAGAATCTGATGGAGACTGAGGGCTCAAAGTTGTGAAATTTCTAAGAACTCAGCTGTGTTAGAGAAGGCCATAATTTTCACGTCTAAGAAGAAAACAGTACAATTTTAATACCTGTACTTTTTGTTTGACATGTTACTTGGCCAATTAGATTGGTTGTTCCAGGCAATTCATCCTCTTTCTCAACCACACAACAAAGAGGGAAGAAGAAATTTGGGGAGATACAAGACATAATTAAGCGCCTGCACAAGAGAAGTAATGGTATTTTTGGGTCGGAGGGGAAGCAAGGGAGTACTTCAGTACCCAAAATTTTGCAGGAAGAAGGGATGAACTGGTATACCCAGCACACCTAGTGCATGAAAGATTGAGATCAGTAAGAGATCAGGCTTAACAAGCTCTGGTATTCATGGAACAATTTAGTCTTATTTTTATTTGTAGCGTACAAAGTGGTAGTATTATTCTCATATGTATATCTCTTCACTTCCTTTTTGACAATAGCTGTTTGTGGTTTGTTTAGGAAGAAATATTTTTGCCAGCCTTCCCAGTCGTATGTATTAGAAATGACCTAAAAATCTTAACAAACCTTGTATAATTCTTAAAAAGAAATGTGCATTAGTAAATATAGAGATTTGTTTATCCAAAGTTCGTAGATATGCTTTACTAAAAATCTTGGCTTCAAAAAAGATGGATCTCTTCCCACTCCTTCGCCAAGACAAAATATTTCTGAAAGCCTATGAGAAAGACCACGATGCCAGAATCAGTTTTACACTATAAATGCTAAATAGGAATTGTTTTATGCTTAATTCATCTGTTCCTTATTCACTCTTAACTGAGTTGTCTGCGTCAGGAAATCCATACTATATACAGTTCATTGCACATCAGTTATAATGTGCTTTAATCACCCTTGCACATCTAGCAGTTACTAGCACATAAAGTAGTCTATTTAGAGGTTTGTCTCCTATCCTTTAGGCACAAAGAGTTTTACTTAGTGAGCTCCAAGGCTGCTAGAAATACACTTCAAAGTTACAAAAACAGTAAGAAAAACAGCTTACATTTGACTTTACTACAGAAATGTGTCCAAAGCGGGGGAAAAATATTTTGCTCAATGTAAGGAGTCATGGCATATAAAAGGTTAATTCAGAGAACTGCAGAAGCAGTCTGATTTTTCCACCTCTGGTGAAACAGGAAAATTACAAGAAAAGCATATGATAATTTATGCATCATGTGGCCCAATTTTTGATTCAGTTTAAAGCTGAAATTACAGATGAAATACATCATTATAGCCACAATGAAGCTCTTACAGTAATTTATATGAAGTAAAAATACAGATTTATCCTTGAAAGTAGGAGCAGGATAAAAAGTGCTTGTTTTTTAGATAAATGCCCTAACAAGTAGACAACAGAATGACGGTCCGTTTCTTCTTCTTTTTGTGTCATTGTGAAGGTGAATTTTTTTGTTGCATGGGGTACATTCTCCCACCAGATAAGTGGAAATTGCCTCTCTCCAGATGGGTCTGCAGATTTGTAGCTAAGGACTCTCCTTGTGTATGATAGATACAGCCTCACAGGCTCTTAAGTTGATGAGGCTTTAAGTTTTTCACTTCATGAGTCAGTGGACCAACTCCTAAGCTATTATAGAACAAAGAGCAGCACTACCGTCTTCTGCTATTCTGTAAAAGAAAAGAGCAGAGCTTTTCACAAAGGATTGCAGAATCACCTGTCTTCAAGGAAGGTTGTTCATTCAGGATTTGCAGACTGAGAAAAAACTCCAGGGGAGCTGAGATTTCAGATGTGTGCCCTCCATCCTGAGAGGTTTCCAGCTACCTGTGTCTTGGAAAGACCTTGTGCTCTAATTTGGATCACAGTTCTACAGGACGCAGCTTCTGTGCATTGGGTCAGCTGGTGGGTGCCAGGTTCGTGGCTCCTGATGACAACAGAATGGAAGAAATGGGACATATCCATCATTGACTGGATTCAGTATCCAGTTTCTAGACTTTGACATTGCACAGCCACATGTTAGAAATATAAGAGTTTAGTTCTGGTCTTCTTCACTCTCAGTGTCTTTTTTTAATGATGTTTCTCTTCAAAATATGCTTAACGATTATGCACAGGTAAACATACCATCAGATGACAAGGATCACCTTTAAATTCCTCAGTCCTTTCAGTAAAAATACTTCTAGACACATAAGCTCACTTTCCCAGAAAAAGTTTAACCTTCATTCTGAAATATTTAGTAGTCTCCCAAGCTCTGCCATTGAACAGATGGACACAAATATACGCTGTATATCCTAACCGAGCAGCAGTTTGGGCTCTCTAACTGCTGTTTCCTTGCAGCACTCAGTCTCACGAGTCCCGATGATTCGGATTCCTCAGTGAAATAGCAGCAAAAACAGAACAAATCAGAAACATTACCAACATAAGATTTGCCCACAGAAAGGTAGAAGATGAAGAATCTCTGAGTTTTTTATGCTGCAGAAGCTAAACAGGAGGACAACATCCTGTAACACCATGAGGAATCAGCACGAAATGGGAGGAAGAACAGAGTTTCTTCAGGTTCATCACAGTCACGTTTCATCACCCAATAAGCCAGATGTACCTCTCGCTGTCAAAACCTGTGTGTGGGGGAACCTACTCAGGCCCAGGTCTTGTGTTCCAAAAAACGATGCTGCTAGTTGCAGGGACCTGCAAAAGTTAACTTCACAAGCATGTGAAGAAGCCATGCAGCACCCAGGAATCTCAGGCATGGGCACACAGTGCTAGGTAGGAGAGATATCCTGAACAAAAAGCTCCTAAGAACTCATGTGACAGATGTTAGCTACCTGACACCAAAAACCTGTAGCTTGCTGAATATCCAGATGTTTTCATAACTTCTTCATCACGTTAACATCAGCTTGATATAGCAATATATATCATCTTTATTGTAAGCACTGTTGTGTTCTGGAAAATCCAATAAAAATAAGAGGCAGAAAAACCTCAGGAAGGTCAGCATTAAGGAGATGTCTTAAAGAGTTACCACTTTGGAAGAACAACATCATATACTGAAAAGTGTTCCGTACTAATCTCTGAGTTGTTAAAAACTTCAGTTCTCATATGATCCAGAGAATCAATGAAATGGATGACTGTATCTAAAATGGAGGGTACAAAGTAGGACTTGGTAATACAACATAAAGGGTTACAGAAAAAGCTGCTATGGAAAAAGGTGAAATGCGAAGAATGTTCTGCTGTCTACTATTCTGCAGGATTAAGAAGAATTTGAGGCTCCACAGAAGTCACTCAAAAGATTGCTGTCAGATCCTGAAATGGAAGCAATCATTCATTCATGAGTTTCCCTTCCAGACTCTCCATGAAATTCAGATAACTGTTCCCCTGGAGTGATGCTGAGCTGCCATCTGGAGATGCCTCCTCCACAAGCAGAGTTAAACCCTATTAGAATAGGGGGTTCTTTTTTTTTTTTTTTTTTCCCTATTTCTCCTGCTGCTGTCACTGTTGATCTCATGCAGTTTCAGTTAAGATAAGAGGTAGGCACAAAGCACAGAGCTTTTTCTTCCCTGAAGTAAAGGAAAAAATGGACCTGCTTCCACATGGCTTGTTCTAGCAAGCCCTGCTTTACTAGAATCCGCAGAGGTGCAGCAAAGAGAAATAGATGAGCGGTGATGAAGTCCTGCTGCAATCTCCATGTATGGGAAGAACCAGAAAGCAACCCCTTCAAGCCATCAGATCCTACTGGCCTTCCAGCAGCTTTAAGGCAAGCAGACTCAAAGGATTAAGGTCTAAGAAAGGTCACGGTTATGCTCACATCACATTTACTATCATTTACTTAATTTCTTTAAATCTTGCACTTATTCTGTTAATCATTCTGAAATGGTACTAATCATACATACGCAAGTTATGTATTTCTTGCATTACACTGACCAAGTCAATGTATACTATATGTCATGCATTCAAGTTACCATATTTAAAGATAATTATACCTTTTTGCACTCTAAATGATGCATTTCAAATATTCCTTTCTAATTTACTATGGAACAGTTAATAGGCTTGATATGTTTCTTGGGTAATGGAACTAATCTTTACTTTAT
>NW_009727647.1:39776-47259 GCF_000703405.1 Apaloderma vittatum
TTACAATGCAAAACTATTCTTGTAAAAATAGACAATTCTTTAAAAAACAGCAACAGATATTGTGTATCAGTCTAGGAATAGGTTGGACTCGATGATCTTGAAGGTCTCTTCCAGCTGAAACTCTTCTATGACTCTATGACTCTATGACACTTGACATACATCTTGGGTTTCTGCACCCGATAATGCCCACTGGGCCAGACAGAACAGCAGGTGCTAGGCTAGCTGAGCTAGCTAGGTCTGAGGAGGAAGATCCTACAACACTCCTTGTACAAACATTGCAGATACCATAAGTAATCACTTTGGCTCCATCGCTAAGTGAACCCAGTTCTGTGTATTTATATATTTATTCAAGAATTAAATTAATGTTTTGGAAAAAGAAAGAAAGGTAGGGGGGAAAAGAATTGATTTTTTTTTTCTTGCTAGATAGTACACAGGTCACAGCAGAGCTGACAACGTTAGTTAGAATGTTTAAAACAAACAAATATATACGTTATGTCAGGCTTGCAGCAGAAGAAAAATTAGTTTAATTTGTGAAACAACTAGGAAATCAGTCAGAGCTCAAGCCATTGCACAATTTTGACAGCTCGTAATTCTTCTCCCTACCTCTTATTTTCATAAACTAGTAGTTTGATAATAAAAATTTCATCTTTCCTTTTCGATGACATTATGGGAAGTGTCGTGAGTTGACCCTGGCTGACAAGCACATGCCCACCACAGCTCCTCTATCACTCCCACTCCTCAGCTAGACAGGGGAGAGAAAATATAATGCAAGGTTCATGGGTCAAAACAAGGACAAGGAGAGATTACCAATCACTGTCACAGGCAAAACAGACTCAACTAGGGAAATTACTTGAATGTACTGCCAAACAAAACAGAGAACGGTAAACGGAAAATCTTTAAATATCTCCCCCTAACCCCTCTCTTCTTCCCTGGTTCAACTTCATTTCCCATTTTCTCTACTTCCTCCCCCGCAGCGGTGCACTGGGATGGGGAATGGGGGTTGCAGTCAGTTCATGAGATGTTGTTTCTGCTGCTCCTTCCTGCTTAGAGGGAAGATTCCTTATACTCTTCCTCTGCTCCAGGATGGGATCCCTCCCACAGGAGTCAGTCCTCCTTGAACTTCTCCATTCTGAGTCCTTCCATGGGCTGCAATTCTTCACAAACTGTACCAGTGTGGGTCCTTTCCATGGGTTGCAGTTATTCAAGAATAGACTGCTCCAGCCTGAGTACCCTGTGGGGTCACAAGTCCTGCCAGAAAACCTATTCCAGTGTGGTCCTGCCAGGATTCTCCTAGCACAGGCTTCCAAGGGATCATAGCCTCCTTTAGGTATATCCATCTGCACTGGCATGTGTTCCCCCATGGACTGCAGGTGGATATCTGCTTCTCTATGAACATCCATGTGCTGCAGGGGGACAGCCTGCCTCAACAAGGTCTTCAGTACAGGCTACAGGGAATTCTCTGCTCCAGTGCGTGGAGCATCTCCTCTCCCTCCTTCTTCACCAGCCTTGGTGCCTGCAGAGTTGCTTCTCTCACATATTCTCACTCCTTACTCCAGCTGCTGGCATACAGGGTTTTTTTTCCCCTTCTTACATATTTTATCACAGGGGCGCTACCACCATCATTGATCAGCTCAGCCTTGGTCAGTGGCAGGTCTGTCTTTGGAACCAGCTAGCATTGGCTCTGTTGGACATGGGGGAAGCGTCTAGCAGCTTCTTGCAGAAGCCACCCCTATAGTCCTCACCCAGAAACTGAAAACTTGCCACACAATCCCAGTACCAAAGGTCTACACTTTCACAGAGCCTGGGGAACATTCTGGTAGTTCCAGACATTTTCACTTGTACCAGAAAGGACTCTCCTTGTGAAGGTTTGATTCTGAGTTGCTCCTTCTAATTTAAACACCCTTACCCTTTCACAAGACTCAGCTCTTTCAAGAACAGAACTAGACATTAAGTAGTAATTTTCCTCTACAACTTTCTCAGGCCTCCAGTAGAACTTAGTCTGAAGAACTCCTTTAATTTTGGACCATGTTTCCACAATTACAAAGCATTCTGCATGGCTTTATCTGTACAATGTAACAGGGGAAAATATTCCTTTTGTAAAAAAGAGGAGATTGACCTTTGTCAACATTGTGCTTAGTTCTGGGAAGTAGAAAACATAGACAGTAGAAAAAAAGTGGAAACACAAAGGTACACAGAAGATTTTATCTCTAAAGTCCTCAAATTTTGCTATAGCAGGAAATAGAACTATGTTCCAGTCAATGTGAACCTGAAAAATATTCAAGTATTCAGATAAATTGACCTGAACTCAGGCAAACCAATTGGCGCCCTCCAAGATATGACTCATTCTCACTCTTTATTTAACTTGATCTTTTATATTTGGGTAACTGAGAAATTGATTTCAATCAAACAGACCTAGCCCTCTGGCAAAAGTCTATCCAAGGGTTATTAAGTCAAAGAAAATATAAGGATAATTATCTGTTTATGAGCTAAGGTACTGTGATCAGACAATCTATTTGTGATACACGCTGAAGTCTACTTGTTTTGCAAAATTCATGGATCTGCTGCCCTGTTCCTGGAATACATCTAGAAGCATTTTACCTCTTCATATAAATATAATCTTGTCAAGAACACATTGTGGTAGGAAATAACTCACTGTCAGTACTGCCTGCCGCTGCATGCACACCTCTACATTTTAATGAATAGCCTTGGCTAAGCCTGCACAATACCTTGAAATAGTAAACCGAAAGGATGAATGGACATACACTGGAGAAATTATCAGAGGGAAAGAAGAGACAGAAACGGAGGAAACCAAGGATGTATTTTTCTAGTTATCTGATATATTCTTATCTGCATTTGTGGAAGGACTGTGGGTTGGTAATTTGTATTGTCCAGGCTAGCTTGACTTACAACAAACCTGAGCCATCTCCACCTTCAAAACAAAAATATTTCAGTCAGTTTTGTCTTGAATCATAGAATCATAGAACGACCTAAGTTGGAAGGGACCTTAGAGATCATCTAGTCCAGCCTCCCTGTCATGGGCAGGGACGCCTCTTAACTAGATCAGGCTGCTCAAGGCTCCGTCCAACCTGGCCTTGAACACCTCCAGGGAGGGGGCAGCCACAACGTCTCTGGGCAATTTATTCCAGAGTCTTGCCACCCTCATACTGAAGAATTTCTTCCTAAGATCTAATCTAAATCGATTCTCCTTCAACTTAAACCCATTTCCCCTTGTCCTATCAGTGGACACTCTTGTAAAAAGTCCCTCCCCAGCCTTCCTGTAGGTTCCCTTCAGGTATTGGAAGGCAGCTATTGGGTCCCCCCGAAGTCTTCTCTTTTCCAGACTGAACAATCCCAGCTCCTGCAGCCTGGACTCGTAGAAGAGGTGCTCCAGCCCCTGGATCATCCTTGTGGCCTCCTCTGAACACGCTCTTATGGTGGGGACACCAAAACTGGACTGAGTATTCGGTGTTGAGTGCCACAAAAGGCAATGACCTTGTGATCCATGATATTGTCTGAAGCAAAGACTCAAAGCTGAATGACTACAGTACTAGACCTGAACAGGAAAACCAAAGTTGGTTATTGGAGGCAGAAACAACCACACCAAGAAACAATTTTGTTGTCCAGGACCACCATGAAACAGAGTGACCTCCAGATTTAGCACCTGAAATCTGCAACCATAAAGGTTCACTCTTTTTCCAGTCTTCACACTGAGCATTGTTTAGCTTCTGTAAACTAAAATATTTGTCAGAACATAAAATCAAGAAGAATACTGAATGCTACATAAACCACAGTCACCTAAAAGTGTTCAGTCTAAAAAGGAACAGAAGTGCTGTATAAGGAACAGCAAAAGCTAATACTTTAGAAAAATCAAATCTTCAACCCGTGATCCTCAAAGAAAAGCACAGCATAACAAAGGAATGAGTTAATGCCAATAAAAGATCAATCACCTTCTGACCGGGCTATGGGAAAGGGAGAAGTGGGGTTACCAGAGGGTAATCTGAGACTAATTATATGGTGCGAGAACACAGAATCATAGCCTGATTTGTAAAGGACCTTAAAAATCACCTAGTTCCAACCCCCTGCCACCGGCAGGGAGATCTCACACTAAACCAGGTTACTCAGAGCGCCATCCAACCTGGGCTTGAACACTTTCAGGGATGAGGCATTCACAACTTCTCTGGGCAATACATTCCAGGGTCTCATCACCCTCACAGTAAAGAAGTTCTTCCTAACGTCTAATTTAAATCTACCATCCTCCAGTTTAAAACCATTTACCTTTATCTTATTACTGCATTCCCTTGTAAATACTTCCTCCCCAACTTTCCTGTCAGCACCCTTCAGGCAGTGGAAGGCTTCTATAAGGCTTCATAGAAGCCTTCTCCTCTCCAGGCTGAACAGACTCATGGGGATAAGATTTGCTTTCTGTTTGTTTATTTACTATCATTCCCAACACAAACAGCTCCCCATCTACCCATCCCAGGGCCACAGGCTTGCAACAGACTATATAATTTAGTCACAACACACTGTATAACTGTTTGAATGAACAAAGTTCCTGGTTTTACTTATTCTTCCTGAAAGAAGTAAAATAGTCACAGTCAACAGCTATGATTGACACTTAACTTACTTGCACACCACGTGGAATGGAACAAAATGTACATATGTTATTAGCCTACTACTTTCCTTTGCAGAAGTGGAGAAGAACTGGAATTCCAGATTAGTTTCCCACCAAAAACACAACTAAGCAAGCAAAGTTACAAAACAATGTGAGGTAGGAAAGACATTATTCTAAAAGAAATAAAGAATTTGTAATGCTGAGAAAACAAAAGAAAAACATGCAGAACAGATGTTCCACTCTAAATCACCACCTAAGCAAGTTCTCAAGAGTCAAAAATTCTGGGTTCTTTTCATTTAGGTGCCTCTTCTATAGTTTCAAATCCAACTCACAAACCTGTTTTATTCTGGTGTATAAACATGAGATGCAATGTCCATCTAGTAGAAAACTAATGAATGTATAAGAATGCTTTTTAGATGCCTTTCCATATTCTATCAGAATGACACTGTCACTAAAGTTGTCAAAACATGCTTTCCCAGTCACTCCTATTATTTAAGCATATCTGGCACATTACAAAATGAAAAGCATTAGCTCGGCGCAACGATACCGAGAAGCATAAAAAGTTGATTAAAGTTTTAAAATTCCTGTGTTTTAATTAATGCACTCTTTTTTAAAAAGCGTGCTTGAAATCACAATTCAATTCACATTACAATACATTTTTGGACTACCATCTGCAATGCTTTTACCACAAGTTCAGCACTGAAAGCGTGTTCTTAATACTTCATATTAGGAATTGCTGGCTAACTGCTGTATGTTAACCATCTGTCTCTAAAATGTGACTTAGCTTTAAATACTATGCATTAGCTAACTCAGAAGGAAAACCACACTAACTTTACCTTCCCTTGCCATATGGAAAGCTGACTGGGAAATCTGTTTCAAATCTTGCCTCAAAAAGTTAAAAAACAAACCAAACCAAACCAAACAGAATTTATTTTTTTTTTTGCTAAAGGTCCACGTAACATTCACAGAGGTGTGGAACAGCTGGAATTAATCACTTGAGCAAAATACAGTAAAGCAAGGAACTCCATTGTGGCTATCCCACATATTGCAGTATTGCTGACTTAATTCAGAGTTATTTTCCTTTCATTTAAATAAAAAATTTACGTCTTGACCAACCCTTACACAGCTGTCAAAACCATGGTTCCATTCCCTCACCTAGGAACCAACTTTCCAGCCTGCAAAATGAGCTATAACATCTGTAAAAATAAGTCTGTATATACAAACCCTGTATTTCTATCATTCTATTTTTTTTTTCCTAGTGATAGTATTACACTGAACCCAAACGACTTTATTAAATGTCTTCAGCTATCTCCTTTTTCTTACAGATGCTCAGTTGTTCCCAAACTTCAGTTCTTTCTTGAAGCTGGAGTGCTTGAAACTCAAGTCCAATTGTTCATTAACATGAAACACAAGACACAATGGATTAGGCATTCCAGGCTTTAAGGCAGCTGAAAACAGGGATGCTTTCTTTGTAAACCATCAGGCACTTCAAGGAATGCAAAACTTGTTCACTGCTGAAGCAATATTTTCTTCCCTTCTCCCTTCATTTAAATACCATGTTCTCATAACTAGTGTCCTGATATCCTACTTGCTCAACAATCATCACAGCCGCAGGTGCCTGCACAAAGTCCTCGTCTAAGAGATCTTCATCCTCACTTGATCCCAACATTTCCGACTGCGTACAAGGAAATCAAGGAATCCCAAATTCACCTTAAAACTGATTCAAGACTTACAGCTTCTCTTCTCATGGGCCACAAAAGGATGCCTTAAAAGTGAGGAGTCACATTGCATGGCTCAGCCACACTTCTTCTTGCAAGCACCTTCTCAGTCCTTGGAGAATGCAAGTCTTTGTTCTAGTGACACCTGTGTTCTTGTTCTTGGCTACTCTTCTTCACAGTTTCCACTATTCATGTGCAGTAAGTTGCTGCCACCCTTTATTCTAACACAGCCGCAGTTTTTACACTTCAACATCTTTGCCCAGCTGGAAGAAAATGGATCTTTTTTTTTTTCTTTTTTTTTCTTCTGCCTGCATATCTCTTTTTAAAGAAATTCAATCAGGACTCCAGAATGTTAACATCTGCGTCCCTGTCAAGTTTGTAATGCTGTCATGTAGTCTTCTGACTGTCGAAACTGCATTCTTTTCTTACAGTATATTGAAACTTTTTCATAATATTATAATGATTTTTGCTATATTTTTGTTTCTTGGACTACTTTAATCATCTTTAATGTTTTTGCACTTTTGCTCTTGTATACTTTTTCATCATCATCCTAACTGATATCTGGAACATCTGCTGCCACCTTCTTTAATCATATCATGAATCACGTCCTTTGGTCAGTATTATCTGTTCTGTTTGTTGTGATTTTACAAGCCATCTTGCTTAATATCATTAAAGCACTTGGAAAATACCATGGCATTCAGTGGAGCTGATTAAAGAGATATGGAATCCAGGATCTTAGCTGATCTGTTTCAATATAATGGTTGCCATGTTCCCTGAGATTAATTTAGAGGTCCATCCTCACAGTTGAAATTTGGGTTTAGAACACTCATTTGATGCAAAAATAAGAGTTGAAGCAAAACTCATGTCTAGAAATCCTCTTGCCTGTGACCTGTTCTAGTCTTTTTCAGGAAGACTTTTAGGTGAAAATCTCTTGAGGATTTTCCTCAAAGGTCGTTTATCCGGGCTCTCATCAATGTAAGTCAGGAAGAACCCCTTCTGTATTCGGGGAGACAGAATGTTGGCAGTTTGGCATGAAAAAAAAAGCAGAAGTCTTCCTCACTCAAAATCTTTTAAAAAAAAATTTGAAAGGTGAGATGTGGTGTAAATCACCCATTCAAGGCAAAACAAGAAAGCATTTCACTTGTGAACCTGC
>NW_009727647.1:47290-109899 GCF_000703405.1 Apaloderma vittatum
CTGCTGAACTGAGGCTTTCTTGTGTCACACTGGGAGGGATGTTACACATAATTTCTAGTCATGTCCCCACAAGCCCTGGAACAACGATAAAATTCAATGAGCTAATAAAAAGTTATGAGATTAAATAATAAAGAACATGATATATCACCGCAAATAGGTATTACTGCAAGCGCTGCACGTGAGTGGACATCAATTCATCACACAGAGCATAACTGGTTGCATTATTGTCACTCTCTTTCTCACATATATTAAAATTAATATCCCTCATGAATTTTCATAGCCCTTTTCCATGTCCGGTTTGGAATACACAATGCTTTTTCACCGACCATTTCTGAGCTGGTTGCCAGGGCCCTGGGGGCCCTTCCTGCCCATGGCCCACCTTGATCCTGTGATGGGCCAACCTTTGGGACCAGACATGCTGAGTGTACAGCCCACATTGAGGCCCCATCCTTCCCAGCTCTCATTGGGCCCTGTGGTGGTTTGGCCCTGGCCAGAGGCCAGGAGCTCACCAAAGCCGCTCTGTCACTCCCCTTTTAGATGGACAGGGGAGAGGGAAGATGTAAAAAGAGACCCGTGGGTTAAGATAAAAAAAGCAGTTTAATAAAGCAATAGCAAATACCGCACACGGAAGCAAAGCAAAACAAAGATTATTCTCTACTTCCCATCAGCAGGCGATGTCCGGCCGTTTTTGTAGGAAGCAGGGCTCCAGTACGCGTTGCTCCGGAGGACAAACACAAACAGCAAATGCCCCCCCACTTCCCTCTTCCTTCTTCCTTTTATGTCTGAGCTGACGTCCTATGGTGTGGTCGGCTGGCCCGTCTGTATCCACTCCCAAGATGTTGCCCACCCCCAGTCTACTGTTGGGGTAAACGTTGGAAGAAAAAAACCAAAACCACAGCCTTGGTGCTGCGTGAGCACTGCTCAGCAGTAGCCAAAACACTGGGCTGCTATCAACATCCTTCTAGCTACCACTCCAAGGAGAAAAACAAAAACAACCAGCACTGAGAGAGCTGCTATGGGAAGATTGACTCCACCTCAGCCTGACCCAATACAGGCATCAACCAGTTTGTCCCATTCCATTGGTTCTTGGCACTGTCACTCAAGGAAGCCCTGCCTCTGTGGCTGTGCACCCCACTGTATTGCCATGGTGGCCCCAACATAAGAAAGACATCGACCTGCTTCCCAGAGGCGTGTCACAAGATAATCAGAGGGCTGAGGCATCTCCCACTTGAGGGAGTTGGATCTGTTCAGCCTGGAGAGGAGAAGACTCCAGGGAAGCCTTATAGAGGCCTTCTGGTACCTGACGGGAACTACAGAAAAGGAGAGAGACCTTTTATCAAGGACTCTAGTGAAAGGATGAGGGGCAACAGCTTCAAAGTGAAATAGAGTTGATTTAGATTAGAAATTAGAAAGATACTAATTGAGGGTAGTGAGACCCTGGAACAGGTTGCTCAGAGAAGCTGTGGATGCCACATCCCTGTCAATGTTCAAGGTCAGACTGGATGAGATTTTGAGCAGTGTGGTCTACTGGGAAATGTCCCTGTCCGTGGCAGAGGTCTTGGAATTAGATGATCTTTAAGGCCCTTTCCAACGCAAACCAATCTATGATTCTATGATTCTGTGACCATCAGAAGAGATCAGCAGACTTCCCTAAACTTTGTACTGGACAAACCTTTCTTTATTTTGTAATTCTGAGGTCTTTACCTGTCACATGAGGGCAGGAATACTTCAATTGTTCTACCCTGTTTCATTTGCCCCTCACAGTCTATAAGCCCCTGGGTGGTAACCACAGAATCAGAGAGTGTCAGGGGTTGGAAGGGACCTCAAAAGATCATCTAGTCCAGCCCCCTGCCAGAGCAGGATCACCTACAGCAGGTCACACAGGAACGCGTCCAGGTGGGTTTTGAATGTCTGCAGAGAAGAAGACTCCACACCCTCCCTGGGCAGCCTGGGTCAGGGTTCTGTCACACTCACAGTAAATAAGTTTTTTTCTAATATTTCTGTAGAACCTCCTATGTTCCAGCTTGTACCCATTGCCCCTTGTCCTGTCATTGCACATCACTGAGCAAAGCCTGGCTCCGTCCTCCTGACACTCCCCCTTGACAACCTTATAAACATTTATGAGATGACCCTCAACCTCCCCTTCTCCAAGCTGCAGAGCTCCAGCTCAGTCCACTCCCTCCATCATCTCTGTGGCTGCGCTGGACTCTCTCCAGCAGTTCCCTGCCTCTCTTGAGCTGAGGGGCCCAGAACTGGACACAAGATCCCAGATGTGGCCTCAACAGGTCAGAGCAGAGGGGCAGCAGAACCTCTCTCGACCTACCAGCTACTCCCCTTCTAACACACTCCAGGAAGCCATTGGCCTTCTTGGCCACGAGGGCACACTGCTGGCTCATGGCCATCCTGCTGCTCACCAGCACCCCCAGGGCCCTTTCCCCTGCGCTGCTCTCCAGCAGGTCAGTCCCCAGCCTGTGCTGGCACATGGGGTTGTTCTTTCCCAGGTGCAAAACTCTACACTTGCCCTGGTTGAACTTCATCAGAATTCTCCCCGCCCAGCCCTCCAGCCTGTCCAGGTCTCTCTGAATGACAGCACAGCCCTTAACAGCATCTTCTCATAAAGAAGTTCCAAGAGAAATGGAAAAACAGTCTCACAAAACACTTGTAAGCTCCTAACCTTTACCATCTCTTGATAATTGTGCCAAAAATGTGAGCTTTCAAAATGTTTGTGGTTGGTCTCCTCACTAAAAACAGAAATTGTCTGCAAGAGAGATTTTTACTTCTAGACATCCCACACTGCAGCTCCCTTCACACATGTCAGTTCATCATGGTGATGATACCTGGAATAATTCCCTGGTAGATCTTTACCATGTTTCTCCAAAACAAGAAAAAAAGGAAAATAATAGGTGCTCTGGAAGGAAGAGGGAGCCATATCTTTGACATCCTTGACCTGCCCCATAATGTTTTGTCCTGTCTCTGGGGTGTTCTTCACAGGTCAGGACTCTGCAGTTGCCTATAGCTGCCAACAGGATGAGGAATATCAGGCTCTAATGCTATTTCTCCTTTTCTTGCAGCTTACAGACTCTGAAAGAGCTCTGTCTCTGTATGTTCCTTAAGTAAGCCCTGCCTGGGAATTAAGTCTAGTTTGAGCAACCTCTGCAGGACATTCATCCTGACTTGTACCATGAGCACTGAGGATTTGAGATTTGAATATGAAGACTTTACTCATACCCCATTTTCCTCTGGGAAGAAGGAGGACTAGCTTCATGGAAAGTGAGTGGAGTTTACAAGTCCAAAAGGACTACAGGGCAAAAGTGGACTCATCTCAATGTAGTCGACTTAGAGAAACAGCTAGATCCCAACCCAGTGAAAGCACAGTCTACCTCCCCATCTAAATTTGCTTCTGTCTCTGAAGTAGGATTCACTTGTCACAAGGCCCTTCTTCACCAATCCTGAAAAACCTGCCTGCATAACCTGTAAGATCTCTGAAGAGGTCCCTTTCCGGAGAGCTGCCAGGTAACGACAATCACTCTGATGCGGTTACATGCCGTTCCATCTTTATCCCTCTGCATAGCCCAATATATGGGCTGTTAATGCAACACGCTTTGTGTTCACGCGCCAAGCACAAGCTACAATGAGCTCAGTCTTTGATTATCGTTATCAGTCCTTGTGGGTGTTAGATGCCCTCGCTGCAGTTAGAACATTTTGCAAAGTTCTGGCAGATACAACTTTGTTACCTCTTTAAGCTTCAAGGTAACTCTATGAACAGAGCATTGTTTAAGGTCCAAGCTGTGGATTGTCCAAATTTTCAAGGGGTATACCGTGCCCTTGTTCTGCAAGGAATTCCCCTACAGATCTCCTGGCTATATTGCGTGCAGGAGGATCATCATCTGAGGCATCTTCAAACTACATGCCAGTGAGAAGGTGTTCCAGGGCCAGTTATCTCAGTCAGTTAGAGTGTGGTGCTGATAACACCAAGGTCCCGGGTTCAACCCCCGTTCGGTCCCTGTGTGTTGCCTGATCTAGTTGAGAGGTGTCCCTGCCCATGACAGGGAGGTTGGATTAGATGATCTCTAAGATCCCTTCCAGCCTAGGCCAGTCTATGGTTCTATGAAACCCTCAACAAAGGAGGGTATTGTGACCTCCAAAACCAACCTATATATCCACTGGCAGAGACCTTGAAGATGAGTTCTTCTCACCTCCAGCTGTGACAGTTTCTTGTTAACTTGGAGGCTCACTTCAGGAACTGGATTTGGCCTACCTGGGACTCCAATCTAAAAGCATAAGGAAGACAAACTTCAGATGTAGAAAAGTTTGGCATTTTTGTTTTCTGTCTTCTTCTCTATACTACACCTAATTAGTTGTGTATTGGAAACTTATTTTATTTTCTTTCTCTGCGTTGTCCCCAGATGCTCACTAAGAGAGTGGTGAGAAGCAGAGCAGGAGGCAAAGAAGAGCTCAGCCCTGTTAGGAAACTAATGCTGGTTTGCCTGACATGTACCCTGGAATCTTCCTGCTCTGTCAGTCTTGATGGATATCTGTGAGAACAAATAGCTGAATTCAGATTGCCTCCTTGTAAGACAGTCACAGTAATGCTCCTTGTGGACTCAGCACCAGTGCTCAAAGCCTCATCTGAAGATCTTAGCCCTGCAAAACTTCCTCTGAAGCATTGTCTCAAAAATTCTATTAGCTGACCTCTGCAAGAACGGGATGTTAGCTTTCGAAAAGCCAAGTGAGCAGGACAAATTAGAAGGACTGAAAGAACAAGGCTTGCAAGCAGTCCAGGTGTTATGGAGTGACTGGTGGAGCACTGGATCTTCTCTGCAAGTTGACAGTCTCATTTAAAAGCCCATCATTCTTGTTGCAGCAGAATTGGATCTGGAGGGAAGATAATGTAGGAAGGCATCTCTCTGATTAGAACACCTCTTAAAGGCCTTTGAGATTGCTTCATAAAATGATTCTCATAAGAAGGGGGAAGAGGATGCAGTATCTTAGTGGAGTTAATCACTCTGATGTAGATCAAGCATGGAAATAAGAAACAACACTGTGCTTCATAATTGAAAAGCAAGAGACTTGAAAGCTGGCTTTGAATACCTTGCAAGAGACACAACACAGCCACAAGCTTTCATGTGCCTTAGCAAAACCTCTGGTGAAATGTTACAGGATTTATTATCGTTGTTGATCTACTCAGTGACATGGTATTCTGCAGTGCTGACCTGTTGGTCCACATCTTGAAGTTAACCTCATGCTGAGCTGCCTTTGGGGATTTTTGAATGACGCTTCTGCTAAGTCCCTGAGAAAAGCACACACTTTTCTTTTTTTAGCAGTAGCACTATTTCTGCGAGTTAAATGGAAATGCAATTCTATAAAGAAGTAGCAGTCACTGAATTGATGCCCTGGTGTCATACTACATTTGTGTTCCCCTAGGGTGGCTGACAATTGCCTTGAGCAAATCTCTTCCTCCTTAAGCAGTTGCTCTCTCTGCTCTGCCACATCAGCCAAAACTCTTCAACCAGCAGGATAAATTCCAGTAATATTTCCAGGAGCATTGAGCCAAATATGATGAGATCAGTCAAGGATAGCTCTCACTGTAAGTGCTGATGAAGACAAGGTACACCGAATTTACGAACAACCAACACGCTTCTGGGCTGATTAGAGCATTCATTTTAAGAGGTACCTTGTCTTCTCCTTTTTTGAACCCTTGTTGAGAAGTTTCATGTGAAAACAGACATGTAGCTGCAAGGGTCAGGAAGGGAAAAATGGTACTTTTTCATTCCATTGTGGTTTTATGTGTGCAGGTGAAGGTGCTGGTAGAGTTTCTGATAAACAACTGAACCAAGATCTTTGGGAAAAAGATTGCTTGGCTTTTCAGTCTATCAAGAATCTCCAGCACTCATGAACAGCTCCACAGGTGGGAGGATGAACTAGGGATCATCACAAAGGAAGGCCACTGGTCTATAGTCTTCAGTTTGTTACTGAGGTGAATCTGTAAATATGCAGACACCTTCCAAGTGCTCAAAAATTTAATGCAGACGTCATTGGATGTGAGCCTAGATAGAGCTCAGGTCACTGATCTGCCTCTCCCTGACAGCCTCCAGCATAGGTATGATGGAACTGTGATACGACTCAATCAGGCAGGTTAAAGCTCACTTCACCGCACCTGTCCTTTTTGCCCCATGTTGCATTAAAACTTTCTGCTGTAACTGACAAGGGCCAACAGCTCCACTTCACTGCCTTCAGCAGCAGTGCTTTTTTCATCCTCCTCTCTCACCACTAAACTGTCAAGCAAGACTGTCAGGATTCCTTCACTTTTGCTTCCCTGCCTTCCAGCCTCAAGTGCTATATCTTGACATGGAAGTCAAACTGACTGGTGCTTGATGTGATGTATTGATTGAAAACCCTGTAGCTCTTCTAGAAGTCATGGAAGAAGAAGATCTGCCTCATCTGCAGGCAGAGGGGCAAGTGCCTCATACAGAGTTTGCTGAGGTGCAGTAACAGGAAAATAATGGGTGGCAATCCTGATTGACAAGGGGTTTCAGGTCCCATCTAGGTCACCATCTGTTTTAGAAATGTCTGGGCAGACTGCACTCCAGTTTAGACTGGACCCCCTTGCTTTCTAAACTTCCTCACAGAGAGGAGTCTGGATGCGGCTGCATTCAGTCTTAGCCCTCAAAGAGCTCAGACACTAGATTCTGCCACAGCATCAGTTTATTTCCACTCAAGCCAGGACCCTCTGAGAACACTGAACAAAGAAATCCCTGCACAACTATACCTTACAATCACATATTGGTTCAGTCCAGTAGTAGTATTTGTTTCTGGGGCCTTCTTGTTTCTTACCGGATCCTCCCTCTGTCTCCAGGTGTGCATTCTGTTCTTATCTTGATGTTGCAGTTTCTGTTGAGCCTCTCTTTCTAATTAGCACTGGTTTCCACGTCTCTCTTCAGCCTAAACTCGGAAATATTTAGGTAAAAGTTCACAATCTTGTGGCCAAGGCTTCAGTAAATCTCATTATTAAGCAATGTCATTCATAAGACAAACCAAGTTTCAATTCATTGTAATTTTAAGCAATCCCATAATTAATTGTAAAATTCTACGAGTAAACTATTTTAATCTCCAACAAGGAAGAGGAAATACAAGTCCTTTAGAGCAAAATAGGCTTTCTGGGCTTGCCAGAAGAGAGTCTCAGTCTTAAAGTCCAGTTATTCTATATAAAAGCAATTAACAAAAGCAATAACCAAGACACTAAACCACACCAAAGACGGAATTCTGAGCTGAAGATGATAAGCAGTTAACCTGACTTTTTGGGTGGAATAAGGATTTCATGAAGTATCTGAAGTATGAGCCACAAATGAGGGAAGTCCTAGAAGCTTTTGGATTTTCTGTCTTCAGTGTCCCTAGATTCATCAAAGGTCCATGCACATAAGGACCCAAACTGAAGTCAATGTAACAGCAATGATCATCAGTAAGCTGTTGTCAGGAGAAAGGAGAACTCATCAGAGATGCAGTTTGTTCATTGAGGGGAAAACTCATTTATCCCAATCTACTAGCACAGATGTCTTACAATACCTGTTATTCCTTAGGTGATCCATCTACCTGAAGACCTTAGTTGCCTGAACCTTCATTTCTGTGATTTGTGATTTATTTGAAAATATTCTTGAAAGAAAAGCCCATTAAAATGTCTGCAGCCCCACAGAAGTAATTTCTCAGAAAAGGTGTTTTCATGGACATTTATTATGAACGGTCATAATAAAATTACACAAACAGTGGACTCTAGCATACCAATAGCAAAGAGAGGGGACATGATATTAGATATTTGTTTATTTTGATTAAAATAAAGTTTCATCTCAAAGCAGTAATTGTTTGAACAGAGCTAGTGCTGACTGGTTTTCATTCCCTTAACTCATAAAAGATTTCAAGCGCTTTTTAATAGTGTAGCTATACATATAACCACAGGTAGTGAAATGAAAGGTTCTCTGACTGAGATGGTTCTTTATACTAACAAAAAGGAAACAAAATAGCTAAGCTAGGTTTTTTTCCTGATGGAAGGTGATGCCTCATGGAAACCACAAAACCTTCAGCAGTCTGAAAGTGAGGGAACCACCTGCAATTGCACAGTTTCCCCCAAGCCTCTCTAAACATGGAAAAGGGACTCAGATGTTCAGTAAAATCTATTTTTCCAATATTTTGAACAGTCATTGTGTTTTGATGACTACAGAGTTTCACGTTTCATTTATTTAAAACAGTATGAATTCTATCAAGTTTATTTACCTCTTATCCCTTAGTCAAAATGGCAGAGAGGAAACGTATATGCTTGGTGAGATGCTCTGAAATCCAATGTAAAACCCCAGTTGTTGTTGAGCTCAGTTAGAATCCAACATGAAGCAGGAAAGGTAGGATTCTTCCCTCACAATACTCCTGACAGTTCCAGAAGTTCTGTGGAAAATCTCAGTAAAGGTTTAAGAAAACATCTTTCTCGTAGGATTTCAAACTCTAGGTTTTTTGAGCTTCATTCTTTCACAGAAGAACAAAGGCTTATCTGTCTCCATGGCCAAAGCCTGTGCTACATGCATAAACACAGAACTTTCATCCAAAAGTATATCAGCATCTACTTTTGGAAAAAAATGTGCACATATGTACACATACATGTACACGAATATATCTGTTTGTTGCCATCCAACAGGGAACAACCAACAACCTCAACCCATGACACTCTGTTTAAAAATGAAATACAGAAGTTTTTCAATCAAGCTTTAGTAATCTGTTCAATCATTCTGACTCTTTCTTCTCTTCAATGCCATCAGAGTTTTCTTCACGGACATCAAAACCATTTTAAATACTATTTAAAGCTCAGGGTTCTCCTTAACAAAAATCAACTTTGGATACCTAAAACAAATCTGATTTTTCAGAAAATCCAAAGTACTTCCTTTAGGATGACTAATAGTTTCTGGATGTCACTAGTCCTTTTTTTTTTGTTCCTCCTCCAGTGTTATTTAGCTTACTGAACATCCCTATTCTAAGATATCTGAATCTCCAACATAGAAGGACTTGGAAAAATCAATTAAAATTAGGACCTCTTGCACCAATATATTCTTCACTAGAGAAATGCACTGAGATAATTTAACAATCCAGCAAAGAAATTAAATTAATTCACTTGTTCGTTTTTCTGTTTAAGTAATTCAAGTTGCAAAAGCTTTGTGTTTCACTAAAGTACATAAACACTAGTTATCCTAAGAAATAGATTTTAAGCCATGGGAAACAGGAGCTATCACTTTATACAGAAAAAAGTATGATGAAACATTGATTGATACAGAAAAACTTGTCAGAAGTCAGCAACAGAGCTAGTAAAGGAAATCAGGGTTCATCTGCAATAGAAAGCATTGCCTGGTAGAGTAATTCATATTTTCCTTGGACTCAGGGTGTGGAAGAGAGTCCTAGCTAAGGCATCTTTTTCTATGAAGGAAAATGTAGGGAGCTGAATATAAACATCAGTATGAAAACAGACCAGCCTCTTTAAGAAGGCAGCACAGCCTCTGTTGGCATGAACAGGCAAATAATTGGAGGCTTCCCAGAAGGCTTACCAAAAATATTAAGAAAACCATGACAGCCTTCTCACTTTCAGTACTTGACTTTAAGTAGGTCATGTTTTTACAGCCTTTCACTTCAGTTCAACATAAAAATATTCTTCATAAGGCACTGCAGAATAAAAGCTCCCATTTTCCCCCTCTGTTCACTTTTATTACCTTTTTTTAAAATTTATTTCTAGCAAGGGACTTTCTATCTTAAAATGAGAGTGATTATTCACAGGGATGATATTTACCATATGCCCACATAGCAGTTCTCAGTTGCAAAGATGTATTTTGCAGTAACTAGCTGCTTGTGTGTATTTTTTATCTATCTTAATTGATGTTATGTTGATCAAACTGGTTTATATCAGGAAAGTAGAGAAATAAATTTGAAACTGTTCCCCAATTCAGGGAATAACCTTTAGTGTTCTTGAGGTTTGTAAAGTTCAAAATGAAATAGCTAAGACAAAACATTTTTTCTCACATTCTCATCATTAGTTTCCTACATAAAAACCATGGGGTTTTTTTCTTTCCTTTTCTACAGGATTACTTGTAAACTTCTACAAAAATGATATAATTCACCGCATTTTACATGTCTGATAGTCCTTCCACAGCATAGAATCAAAGAATCATAGACTGGCTTAGGCTGGAAGGGACCTTAGAGATCATCTAATCCAACCTTCCTGTCATGGGCAGGGACGCCTCTCAACTAGATCAGGCTACTCAAAGTTCCGTCCAACCTAGCCTTGAAAACCTCCAGGGAGGGGACAGCCACCTTCAGATAGCACACACACAAACCAGAGGTGAATGGCTGAGGGAGATGAGCAGGCAGAAGCAGCAGAGGATAGCAGAAGGGAAAAGGGGGGAATGGGAAGGAAAAGTGGAAAACGTTCTATCATAGTTCCCAGATACGGTCCTGCTAGTGAATCAGTTGATCAAAACACATACAAATGGCAGACAACCCAAGTGTTGTACCCATCTAAATAAGGTAGTCAGAAGAGAAAGTCTAATATGAAGAACGCACAGAAAGAAATAAATTGAGCCAATAAAGAAAAAAACTTGCTCAGTCACTACATATACTAACAATGAACTTTCATGGAGCCTTCATACATTTTTGGAAGTCTAGGATCTGTGTGCCGAAGCAGACTTTAGACATACTCGTGCTAGACGTAGACGCAGTAATTTGGGTTCTCAAGACAATTTCCATAGCAGTTTGGGATTCAGTGCAAAGTAGCTTAATCTATTAAATATCTCTTACAGTCACAACTCTAAGGCTGTAAATCTGAACAAAGCAATTTGGTTTTTATCCACAAGCTGGAGAAAAAAAAAAAAAAGGTGTGTCTCACACTTTCTTAAAAAGAAAGAAAATTCAAAAAATAAATCTCATATTATTCTTCTGCATGTTCACATCTAGGTAACTTGTTCAAAGCCCACTTTGGAATCTCCCCGCTTCTGTGCAGTATAGAAGCGCTACCTGAACACTGGTCATTTTTAGTGATCTCATTGGCTTTGATAAAATCTTCTTTGCTGCTATAATTTGATTTGTAGCCGGGATCTCATCTGATATAGAAAATATTAAGCCAAAGCCAGATCTGCCTATAGGCAGTGTAAAACACATCTGCACAGAAACACACCCGTGCTGTAGACATCTGTAGATTTAAATCCTGACACATATCATATGCAGGTTTACATTTGGTGGAAGTTTACAGATTTAAAATGTGCTAGTAGTGTACAGACATAATATCTGATTTTGTTGTTGGGTTGGTTTTTTTACTCCTAAAAAATAAAAGGTCCAAACAAAGTTTCAGTGTTGGAAGAACATTAAGACATTTGAAATACCATTTACAATGAATATGAGAGAAGAAAATTAATACCTTTGGAAGTTTTTTAGTATGCACTTCCACGCTCAATCCTGTAGAGTTTTTGAGCTTTGAGCTAGAATATGTGTAGGCTACCTATAGTGAAGGCAATCATTTGATAGAAGGATGGAATAGATAGATATCATGGTCCAGGATAGTTTCATGATGCTGAATAAAAAAGCCCGAGGATAATTTAAATGGCACCTACCCTAGGCCTGTTTTTGCAACAATATCTAAAAATATTTTTATCCTTATCTGCATTTAAAAAGATAAAAAAGGGAGAGTTTAATATGCTGATCGAGAATATTCTCAAGAAGATCCATCAAAAGAAAATTTGGTAGCACACTTTCTCCTTAAATCTTATCCATGTCTCAGTGGAAACTGAAGTTTCCTTTCAAAAATATAAGGAAGAAGACATGTCATCTGTTTCCATAGAAATTTTTCTCTATATATTTCTCCCTCTGCCCCCATCCCCCCAGGAAGGCCTCGGGATCAGTAACTCTGCACCCACACACCTTCCAATCCTCAGAGAGAAATAGTTGAATATTTAAAACTGATCTTGAAACCAATTTTCAGAGATCTTTATGGTATGAAGACAAAGTATAGGTGTATTTGCAATATTGTGTGCCTATAACTGCAGTTAGTGCACATTAATAATAGTTTTGTTGCATTTATTTCCCTCTCTGTACTCCTCTTTCTCAGTGTTGGTCGTGAAAATACTCTGCTGTTTTTAGCTTCTTTGTATTCAGATCAAAATGGAAGAGGAGAAAACATTTGCCAAGTATGTGGAAAATGGCTACTTGAATTAAAAAATGCCAAAGCCAGGAACCTAACACATAGTCGCATTCTGGAATAAGGTGAGTGAAAACAAAAAGAAAGCCAACAAAAACAACAAAAAAACAACAAAAAACACTATGCCAAAACAGTTTCCTGAAGAAAATGAAGCTGTTGCAACAGGGCAAGTCCAAGTTGCAACAGGGTAAGTTTAGGCTGGACATTAGGAAGAAATTCCTCACGGAAAGAGAGGTCAGACACTGGAACAGACTGCCTAGGGAGGGGGTTGAGTCGCCATCCCTGGATGTGTTCAAGTGTCATTCAGATGTGGTGTTGCGTGATATGGTTTAGGGGTGACCTTGTAGTGTAGGGTTAATGGTTGGACTCGATGATCCCAAGGGTCTTTTCCAGCCTGAATTGTTCTAGGATTCTGTGATTCTATGATGGTACACATCTTATGATTGTTCTATCTCGTGCCAGAAAGGCTAGAGCTGTCCCAGAAAAGTATTCTCAAAGTAAAAAACTATGTGGAAAGGGCTGGTGGTGTCACAGTGCTCTGGAGGGTTACAGCCTCATAAAGGATGGACTAAGCTGCTTTCATTAGCTTTTGCAGGTCTTGTTGGTGTTAGAGTAAATATTTATACTCAGACATGTTTACAGCAAGAACAGTCCTTAGCTTGTATCTGTCAACCTGATGCAGCATTCTTCAGAGAAAGATTAATGTCTGCTGACTTGAGAGTCAGGAATGATTATGCTGTTTCTAAACACCTGAATGAAGGCATCAAAGCAAAGTCATCAGGAGGAGAGAACGTACCACCATCTGTAGGGAAGCCTCAAAGGCAGTCAGATGGAACAAGATAACTAAAAAGAAATAAAGTTGAGTTGGGAATAGCCAGCCACTTGAGGAGTCTGAAAATGAAATAGAATGAAATAAAGTAGAAGCTCAATATGGTGCTTCAACTTTAGGAGAGAATTTATTTTCACTACCAGACAGTATGAGATTCCTAGACTATTTATTTCACATATAAAGTTGGAACATTTCTCCCTCTTTTTCCCCAGTTGTTCTCCATTTAGATCCATAGAAGCAGAGATTGATTTAACTGGGAAGGGACTTTTGCAGGTCAGTTAGTCTAACCTGTTGCTCAGGGCATGGCCAATCAGATCAGATGATTGAGGGCCTTGTTGAGTCGAGTTTTCATTATCTGTAAGGATGGAGACTGCTGTCCTTCTAGGCACTTGTTTAAGTGTTTAGCTATCCTCACACTAAAAAATATATTCCTTACCTATTGTTGGAGATTCCTATGGCACAATGTGTGTCCATTGCTTCTTGTCCTGTCATTGTGCTGCTTGTCCAGGTGTACACACAGTGTCACTAGAGAAATGACCAGTAGCATTTTTAGACAGACTGCTCATCAGGATTGAGTCTTTGGAGGAACTGGAAGTTGTCGATCCTGTGTTGCTGCAGAAAGAAGAGTGATTTTTATTTCTTTTTTCAGTCCTGAACATAGGTAATTAAAAGGAGGGTGTGAAATTTCTAGAATAATTATATTTCTCCTTTGAACTCTGAGTCCTGTGTGACTGCCTAAAGATATCTTCAGTGGTTAGTCTGCACTTCAGCTGTGTGTATAGCCTGGTGTAGAAGGAAACCTGCTTATTCCTAACCTTGACAATGGCACTGCAGAGATTCCACTAAGACTGTGGAGCTTTTGACTGAACAGTGATACCACTTTAAAAAGTATTATTTGATTAAAATACAAGAAAACGGCAAATGAAAGGAGATATATGTACTCTTTTTGTTACCATTTCTGCACAATGTATATGCTGACTGGCAATTTAGCCCTGATAAATGTGTTTATACAGCCAAACACTGCAGCTTAAATAGCTTATTTTACAGACTATGTATGTGGAGTCGTGTTGGATGTATACAAGTGGTTTTAATAAAATTAGAGAAACACAAAATAAATTGCTAACACAAATGCAATTTCAGAGGAGCAGTTTGTCTCCTGGCTTTGTATTTTTCCAACATGCAAAGCGAGGGAGATAAAGCTTGCTGATATTGATCTCAATGCCCAGTCATAAAAAATTAAAAGTTATCTGTCAGTAAAAGAGAAAAAAATGTTTTCCATTTTTGCTTAGAGAGCTCTTGAGTGCTTGTGTGAATGCAATTTACAGCATTAATAAAATCCTCTTGCAAATATTATTTTTATTGTGTGTTTTTTTTTCTTTTCTGATTTAATAAAACAGTCTGCGTTGCTTATTTGACTTTCCTTCCCTTAGATATTCAGGAAAATTTAGCTACAGTTTTGCATATTTATGTCACTGAGTTCAGGACAGCAGTGTCCCAACTGTTTTGGGGATGCACCAAGGTGGACTCAGTAGCAGTTTCAGCATTGTTTTAGTGTCCTTTGAAACAGGATGACATGGAAATAACTCTCCAGAAACGCAGTGAGTTGAACCTGGGCAACTCTCTGAGCAGGCTACTGACTTGGGTAACTGAATTCACTTTTCTTTTGTTTTAACAGCTCAGTTTAAGAAATGTCTATTTTGGTGAAAAGACTTTTTTGCACACAGTAAAGAAGAAGGTCTAGAAGGTGGTATTGCCTGCAAGGAAAACAGAGGCAAAAGTGCCTTGATATTCAGGACGCTGACCCTGGTATTTTGCATTGTATTTGAGGACCATGCTAGTGAACTGTGAAACCACCCGCACTGAATTTGGGAAATAAAGACATGCTTATTGGGAAATAAAGACATGCTTATTTCCAGGGGAGCAGACAGGCTTCAACCACCTTCTGGGAAGGTCCACAAGAAGCCATCACTTCATTCTGTACACATAAACACATCACTTAATATATACAAACAGACCAAGAAGGGGGATAACCACTTTGGGAAAGAAAGCATCGTGATACTGCATTGGCAGCTCTGTAAACACATCTTATATAGTGTGGTAGGAACAAAACAGGAACTCTCTGGGAAACTGCCATCCCTCCAAAGCCGACTCTTGCTTCAAAAGCCTACCTTTCCCTTTCACTGCCACTCAGCAGGAGTACATCTTATAACCCCTTTGAGTGTAATATGAAAAGCAAAGCTTTCTAAGTTGCTCTGCTTCTTCTTTGCCTCCTCTCCTGCCTTCACATGCCCACTGCTTGGTTTCCTGTGTATTCTGTTATATCCCCCCTCCCCAGTAAAAAATACAAAGTCCAAGGTAGCCTACAAAGCCAACGCTCTTTCAGATGTCATGGATATTTGCTAAAGATCTGGCACAATGGCGAACTGCCCCCAGAAATTTAACAGTAACGGCAACGGTCCCTGCCCCCATGAATCCGGTTGTTCCTGAAGCTCTGTTGTTGGGTTTTATCTCAGAAAGGAGATTTAGAACTTTCAGTCACCAATCACTGCCATCTAGTGCCAATCCCTAAAAATGCTGGGAAGGTTTTGTAGCTGCAGAGGTTCGCACTGCCGGAGCGGTGGTGGCCGCATCACGTAAAAGTAATTCAGAGCCGCGGTTGTAGCTGGAAGCTGAAAACTGCTGATGTAGTTTGGCATCGGTGGAGATTGGAAGGCTCCGACAAGCAGAGGAAAGCGCCTGCGGTACCGACCTGCAGGCTGGATGAGAGTGAGTATCAGAGGAAGATGCATTTACATTTCTGCCCTTAGCACACCACGCAATCATCAGACAATTATAATTGCAGCACGGGGAACAGAGCTTGCAACCGAATATTAGGGAGCCTGTTTTCTCTGTGGATGCTGTAATTTGCTTTAATGATTATTTAAAACTGCCTGAGGTTCCCTGCCCTGCTCTAGATAAGGCATCTTGTCACCACGAGTGCTAACAAGTGACCAGATGGCTGTGCCGAGCTGTCCAACCACTGTGCCCTTTTAGCCTGCTGCAAATGCGAAGCAAGCTTATTTCTAAGCTTCTTGGCCTGCCTTCATGCAGGCTTTGTGGCTTATAGATCAAGTTATACCTCCTCGAGGCAGGGTAATTATCTCCCCCTAGCATCTTCTTTCCAGACTCTCAAGATTATCTTATTTTTGTCAAATTCAATTAAACTTAACTTTGCTAAATATGATGGGCTCGCTGAATATTTCCTTTAGCTGCCAATACGTAGCAGGAGGGGTGTAAAAATCAAGCTGATTGCAGCTTTTTGGGGAGACAGCTTGCTAAATGTAGATTACAACGCCATTCTAAACTCTAGCACTAATTAAAATTTGAACTATGGTGTGGCAGGGTCAGACAATCAGCAAATGTAAACCAGCTGGGGAGTTCTCAGTGTGCAATCTGATGAACTGCAGGGGCACACTGGAATGAGTAAGCAAACAATATGTTGGCATGCCCTCCATATTATTTAATTTCATTTAAGCCATAGCCCTAAGGACCTTTTCCTTACTTGGCGGGTATACAATCACTTATACTACAAAATTGTTTTTTCTGTTTTACAGTGTAAATGGTGGTTTACCTGTTGTTTGGTTTTGTGGAGGTTTTTGTGTTGTACTAAAGCAAAAAGACTAGCATATGTAAAGGCAGATATCCATTACTGCTTTACAAATTTATCACTAAAGTATTATTGCAACAGTATGTATATAAAGTAGCACACAGTTCAAGATGAAGTCCTACAGACCCACAGACTGGTATCTCGGTTGCCAGTTCCAGCTAAGCCGATTTTTTTTGGACCGTTTCTGACACTACCATCCTTATTCTCCAGCGATGTTATCTGCAAGAGGTCTAGTATGATTTCTCAGACATTCACAACTACTTGCTAAAGTCCCAGAAAAGCTCTGCAAACATTTCTGAGTCTGTATTCAGAGTCACTAATCAGGGGCAGGGAGGAAGACTCTGAAGGCAGAAGCTGTGGGATCATAGTCTTTTCCAAAAGACCAAACACAGACTAGTGCCTACTATCTAGGAGCAGCACTGACAACCCATGCTTGTGTTTTGTGGGCGCTAGTACTGCACAGACATGGAGCAGCCCTGCAAGAACTGGAGAGAAATCACACACAGTGTAGATAAAAACTGCTAGAGCACCATCTTTCTCTTGTCTTTAAGGTGATTACCCTGTTCAGCTGTGTGATACACATGAATACAGATCCAGATTGTTTTGGAGTGGGAGCGTTACTCATTCTTTCCACAGGAATTAAAAACTGCTCAGAGATTTAATTTATATGATGGTCCTGCTTTGGTTGGTGCTTCTGACATTCTCTTGGCACTGGCAGTAGTAGTAGGTGGGAGATCTGTGCTCCCCTTGTAGCATTAGAGGCCAGCAGAATGTATGACATCTCTCCAGATCATTTAGCCAGCTGAAAGACACCACCATGACGATCCTACATCTTTGTAACAAGAACCTCCTAGAGGAACTTCTGGATCACTGGAAAACTTTTAATGCCCTGGGTCAGCCACAAGATATTTATGGACAAACATAAAGTAAAATTTGGGTCACTAATTTCTAGTTCCAGGGTAGCATTGTAGTTAGCTAATTTTCCTTGATACTGTGTCTGTTTTGTGTCTTCATAACACTGTAAAGGTATGGGAACGGTCCTCTAATATCCAACAGGCATTCAGCCAGGCCAAGCTGGCATTTGGATGGATTATTTCCTGACAGCCACGGCACATCCATCCTTATTTCACCTCTACAGTATGATTATCCTGAGTCAGTATGACTTGATATCTTTTCTTCTAGGCTTTATGTATTTTCTCTTGGATTCCATTGTAACCCTTCAAGGACTATCATCTTAATGAAGTTCTACTGGTAACTGTGGACAAATGAGAAAGCACTGCAATGCCCAAGTAATTCACTCCTTTACTTGTTCCACCTTCTCATAAAGCTTAAGTGCTTAAGATGACCCATAGTCTATTTGCCTACTGGAGCTTATTTGAGGACCACCTAGAAACAACTCTGCTTGGTTGTTTCATGTACTCACTCAAGCAGATATTCACACACACACAAATCTGCTGCCAGTCAGCACTCCTAACTCAAGCTTTTTTTGTTGTTATAGTTGTTTTGCCTACCGCAGTTGCCTTTTGTTTGTATCACAGTTCTAGAAATCACACTCAAAATAGGGTAGGACAGCTCTTAATGGTAAGTCTGGTTCTTTCATACCAGAAGTTCAGGATGCAGATACATATGTCAGAGGCCTGGGAGAAAGGAGCAGCTGAGGCAGAGATTTTCAGGGACATGTTTGAACTCACATGTAAAGTACGTGTTTAACAGGAAATCAAAACCATTTCTGGTACTAACAACAGGCTTACCTACGAGCAGCTTATTTGCTGTGTTCCCACATCCACACTGAATTTCCCATTAAATATGAATGCATTTCTGAATGCCACCAAAATACTTGGGGGCCACGAATAAGATTAGACATGTAACCATTTCTACCACAATAGACATTCAGATATTTGCTTTTCAAATTCCTTCCGCTGTGTTTCTCATTGTCAGGTAAAGAGGCATCATAATTTAAACCACTCTTACAGTAAAAATGCACTAGTTAAGCACACTGCATTAGACACTTAGAAAAGTAATGTGAGGTGAACAAGTTGGGGTGTTTCCTAGATTCAGTCATTTACCATCATCAGCAACAGTCACTTCTGAATTGTGGTGATTTGGAAAAGATTTTGCGGAGTGTGACTGCCTACAGGGACATAATACAGTCTTACAGATAAAATAGTAAAGAGATTCCTTCTCCTCTGTACTGCTAGTTTCCTGAGTAACCTCAGGCAAGTTGTTTATTCTAGATGTTACTCCACTTTGGAGTGCACACAACTGGAAAAATACAAACATATACACACAAGCTTCTTTTCTAAAAGTATCAACACACACACACATAAAATCATCGATATAAAGGCATTTATCACTCAGCAGTACAACTCTCTGCTCTGGAGAGAACTGATCATAGCTTTGGTCTAGTGACTCCTGAGGTTTCTATGTTTAGATGGAAACATTTATTTTTAGAGTAGTCTGCAGTGTCTAAATAGCATTTGTAACTCTTACATAGTCTCTTAAACTTACTCCCAGATAGTAGAATTACAGAACGGTTTGAGCTGGACGTGACCTTAAAGCTCATCTAGTTCCAAACCCCCTGCCATGGGCAGGGACATCTCCCACTAGATCAGGTTGCTCAACCCCCCTTCCAACCTGGCCTTGAACATTTCCAGGGATGAGACATCCATAGCCTCTCTGGGCAGCCTGTTCCAGGGTCTCACCACCCTCACAGTAAAGGATTTCTTCCTAATGTCTAATCTAAATCTACCCTGCTCTAGTTTAAAATCATTGCAGCTTATCCTATCACCACACACTGTTGTAAAAAGTCCCTCCCAGCTTTCGTGTAGCCCCCTTCATGTACTGGAAGGCCTCTATAAATTCTCCACAGAGCTTTCTCATCTCCAGGCTGAACAGACCCAGCTCTCACAACCTGTGCTCATAGCAGAGGTGCTTCAGCTGTCTGATCATCTTTGTGGCTCTCCTCTGGACCTGCTCCAGCAGATCCATGTCCTTCTTGTGTTAGGGGCTTCAGAGCTGGAAGCAATACTCTAGGTGGAGTCTCACCAGAGCAGAGTAGAGGGGCAGAATCACCTCCCTTAACCTGCTGGCCACATTGCTTTTGAGGCAGCCAAGAATACAATTGGCCTTCTGTGCTGCCAGTGCACTTCAGTGGCACATGTTGAGCTCCTCTTCAGCCAGCACCCCCAAGTCCTTCTATGCCAGGCTGCTCTCAATCCACTTGCCTCCCAGCCTACATCTGTGCTTGCAGTTGCTCCCACCCAGGTCCAGGACCTTGCACTTGGCCTTGTTGAACACCAGGAGGCTGGCATGTGCCCACCTCTCCAGCCTATCAAGTTCCCTCTGGATGGCATCCCTTCCTTTCAGTATGTAAACTGCACAACACAGCTTGATGTTGTTGGTAAACTAGCTCAGGGTGCACTCAATCACACTGTCCATGTTGTCTACAAGATCCCCGAGGGACCCCATTCATCAAAGGTCTCTATTTGGATACTGAGCCATTGATCACAACCCTTCGAGAGCAGCCATCCATCCAATTCCTTATCCACCAGATGGTCTATCCATCAAATCCACATCCTTCCAATTTAGACACCAGGATGTTGTGCAGGACAGTGTCAAACGTTTTGCACAAGTCCAGGAAGATGTCATCAATTGCTCTTCCCTTATCCACCAATGCTGCTATCCCATCTTAAAAAGCCACTGATTTTCAGGCAGGAATTGTCTGGTGAAGCCATGCTGATGCACCCTCCTTGTTGTCCTAAGGATCTTGAATTTGACCATTTCATGGTCACAAGCCCCTTCTTTATACATGGCCCAGTAGAACTCAATGCCCCTAATGCAGTGATGAGCACACGGTGTCTGCTACTAGAAGTGGTAACACCTGATGTTTGCAGTTACTGCCAGGGATTGAGGTGCAGAAATGCTCTTACTTACACTTGCTCCTATAGTGACAAAGATCACTGTTGGATCTCACGTAACACAAGACAGAATTCACAGAACAGGTGACCAATAAGTATATTCCATCACATATACGTCATATTCAGGATAAAGCTGAGGGATTACAGCGGTTTAGTCCTCTTGCTCTAGCGGCTGGCATCCAAGGAGGACTCCATACAATCTCCTGCCTTTAATCCCAATCCTGAATTTTTGAATCCAGCTCCTGTGTCTAGTTCCCCTCCATCGCTGAGCCTGGGGCTTCCCCAGGGCTGCCTTGTCTGCAGAATCAGTAGGGATTACTGTCAGGTGGGGAGCTGGGTTTGGTATTAGTTTTGTGTATCGACATCCTTCATTATTATTTCCTTATTAGTACCATTATTGTTTTATTAAATCTGTTTTAGTTTTCTTTTCCAGTCTTTACGTCTCTCTAATTCTCTTTCCCTTTCCCTTCGGGGAGGGAAAGAAGTTAGAGAGCATCTATAAGTGTTCAGTGTCTGGCCCAGCCCTAACCATTGTCAGCATCTCAGCACTTCATCAAATCTAGCATAATTATTTCACAGTCTTACTGATGTGAAAAATTCGGATTTTGAATGGAGGGGGCAAATTCATTCTGAGGAAAAGAGCTGAACATTCGGTTCCAGTAAGTCTCCATCTTAAAACCTGTTCTTTGCAAAAGGAGCTGCACTTCCCAAGCTTCTTTCATTGACCATCATATCCATTTTATAGAAGAAGCAGCCTAAGAACAAAGACTTTCATTCAGAGAGGTCTTATCAGTTCAGGTGCTTTTCTAACTTCTTTCCCAAAGACAAATATTTCTGTATTTTTTTCATTCTATGGGTAGAAAATATGTCATTCTTTCTCATTTACAGATTCTTGTTCTCGATTTCCATGTCAAAATTTTTAGCATACAATAGCAACTATGACTAATTAAATTTCTAAAAGAAACACATGTTTTCCATTGGATTATAAATATCAATTACCCTTAAGACCAAATTTGACTGCAACATTGCTGTAGCATTTGGATGAGAAATTCAGTTTTTCAAACCTATTCATCTGAAACTGTTTTTACAGTTCACTGCTCACTTATGAACTGTAGCAGAGAAGTACAAGTCCCAGTAAAATTGATAACATTTATATTTGTTGCTTTTCATTCTTCTATACATGACCTAAGTTAACCTGTTTTATGCCATACAACACTCCCTGAATAGCAAGTTGCCAAGTAATAACTTTTGTAGAATTAGAAGATAGAGATTATGGAAGAGATTATGAAAATGTCGGGAAATTATTAGTTGCAGCATGATTCCCCAGTTCTTCAACGAATGACAGCTGTGGGAATGCACAGGGAATACATGTTCCATTTTAACTTCTGTGCTCCAAAATTTTCATGGTTGTATCAGCTCCTTAGTATAGTTTTTTTCTCATAAATTATGCTTGGGGGGCAATCATTCACTCCCTCTTCCTCAAGTTATATGTTGCCATAGTTACATTCAAATTACAGAGAGAGAAGTTTTTCCCTATCAATCATATCTATAAAGGGACTAATAAAGAAAATAACATGCATTTCTTATCCTGTGGACATTAACTAAAGCAGAAATCACTGAACTTCATTACTAAATCACAGAGAGCTACAAATTTGCCTACAGCTTCTTGTAGAAGAAGAAAATAATATTTACATCTATAACTTGACTGAGTAATATCAAAAACAGAAACCATGAGACAAACCAAAATAGAAAATCAAGATACTAAAAGATTATATTATTCTATTTTATTATGTCACTATATTTATTATGTTGTGTTAATTATATTAATTACATTCATTATATTATATGTAAGAATCTGCCAGTATAATATTTAAAAAAGGCTTACATATTTCTTCTTTTCTTCAGATTTTGAATGGATTCAAATTAAGTAGAAACAGCATTTTAAGAACTGCATATTTACATTGACTCTTGGACCAGCCAGTTAAAGAGCTAAAATTGCATAAACTCTTTATTATACAAGAGAACATGAAATCCAGTTTCCTTGTGATGAACTATAAATTTTTTTTCTGCCTTGATTCAGATGGTTCTACTCTGTCAGTATTATTTGAGTGACAACAAATGCAACAATTAAGATTTTTATTATGCAGCATCATTTCAGCACACAATCAAAATTGATCTGGGTTTGAAGAAATTGTAATGCTACTTAATGTAACATATGATCCGTCAAAACTAAGTAGAGAGTAGTAGAGGACCTGGAGATTATAATAACTGCTTGAACTCTGTGATCGTTAGTTGTGTCAAATCAAGCAGTTCATCATTTAAAAAAGCTAAATACTTACTTGTTTTTTCAAAGCTGTAGATACATGTCAGTGTGCTGTTGGCCATTGTGGTCTACATCACTACAGTCTTGCTCTAGTAAGAGGATGAATCTGTACAATAGAAGAGGAAAAAAAATATATGAGAAATGCCTGTTTAAAACTTCCTAAACTAGTTTCATTTGACTAAAAGAGTCACTTGTACTAGTACAACTTTATGACAAATGTATAAAGGAAAGGAAAAGCTCCGGGTCACCTAGCTCCTAAGAAATCCCAGAGGTAAAGCTTGGATGGAGACTGCTGTAGTACAGTGAAACAAAGGGAAAATAAGTGGAAAAATGCCACGGGCAGGCCTGAAGCACGGTTTTGTATGAAATATATTTGAAAAGCATTTCTATGAAAAAGACTGTTAAAGCATGAAGTTGAAGTTTTCAGTTGGAGAAATGGTTGTCCAGGCCATTCCTCCCCATTTTAAATGTGCTTGAGGTGAGAGATTGCTTTAGTGCAAGATAAAAGCTCCCCTTCAGGACCTGAGGAGCAAAGGTCAGAGCACAGGAAGGAGAAAGGCAGTCGAGGGATCCTTATAACCTCCAAGTGTCGTTCACATTCTCCACCTCATCACCCCAACAGCATGTCAATATCTTTTTCTCTCAGCAGTTCCGTGTAGAGTTTCGATCAGCCTTCTGTCAAACAAAACCAACTCTTCCTCAGCAACTGTTCATGGAAAGGTTAGTTTGTAACAGGCAAAAAAAGAAGGAAAATTGGTTTCAGAAACTATACGCAACTTGAGCCTTCTTTAAAATTCTGGGAAATTTGATTTGGAAACTGAGACAGAGAGCTCAGGGAAGTTAATAGCTAACTGCTGAGCACATTTTGATCATACCAAGACTGAAAAATTTGAACACAGAGCAAACTAGGGAGGGAGAAGAGAGAAATACGTCTTTGATCATAAGTGATTTTTCCGGGAGCTAGAGGATATGTGAGTTGTGTTAGGGAAAATAGGGCCAGGTCTTGCAACCTGACAGAGGCAGGGCTGCCACAGCTCCCTGCGCCCAGGTGTGACCAGCAGCAAGACCAGGAATGAATTCCCAGTGAGCACATGCACATAAACATGTCTGTACACCACATGTATACCCAGCCAGCCACGTGGACCACCACTGGCAAACACACCAGTCACACAAATCCAAACATCTCCAGGAGCCTCAAACCTGCTCCTATCTCTGACGGCGAAGGATGGACATTTATTGATGAGAGCCGTTGTGTACATAGGCGTAAGGCAGAATCCCTAGCAGCTGGTGTCAAACACCGGGTTTACCATGTAGCTCTTTGCTGATGATGCTGCCCTCGTGGCTCACACAGAAGCAGCTCTGCAGCGCTTAACATCCTGATTTGCAGAGGCTGCTGAGCTTTTTCAGCTGGAAGTCAGCTTGGAGAAGACACAAGTTCTTTACCAACCTGCACCTCAGGCAGTCTCCCATCATCTCCATGTCACCACAAGCAAATCAGAGCTTGACTCAGTCCAGCAGTTCAGCTACCTGGGAAGTGTCATTTCCTTGGATGGTAAGATTGAAAAGAGATAGACCACAGGTTAGCAAAGGCAAACAGAGCTTTTGGAAAACTCCATAAAAGAGTCTGGTGCAATAAACACCTGAAGAAAAGGGCAAAGATGAGTGTCTACAGAGCCATTGTGCTGTCTGCTCTGTTACATGGGTCTGAATCTTGGGTCATCTACCGCCACCACCTGCGACTCCTTGAACGCTTCCATCAGCGCTGCCTCCGTTCGATCCTAAACACTCACTGGAGTGACTACGTGACTGATGTCACTGTCCTTGAATGGGCAGGGGTCACCAGTACTGAGGCCGTGCTGCTGAGGACGCAGCTGTGCTGGGCAGGGCACGTCTCCAGGATGGAGGATCACCGCCTCCCTAAGGCTGTGCTCTGTGGGGAACTCGCCACCGGCTGCCGCAACAGAGGAGCCCCCAAAAGGAGACACAAGGACTCTCTGAAACAACACCTCAGCTTTGACCATATTGACTGCCATCAGTGGTCACTCTGGCCTCCAATCTGGAGACGTGGACACACATAATCCATAACGCTGCTGCCTCCTTTGAGAATGCACGTAGAATGATTCTCGAGGAGAAAAGACAAGGCAGAAAGAACTGTGCCTCGCCAATACCTCCTAAGGAGACTTCCCGCTGTGCCTTTTGCAGCCGGATTTGCCTATCCCGCATCGGCCTTTTTAGCCATCAGCGTGCTTGGAGCAAGTGTGCGTAGAGCCCTTCCCAAATCCTCATTCGTTAAGCCCAGCCGTGACGATGATGATCCCTCAATGTCAGTCTCAATGGGCTTCATGTCTCAACTATGGGGCTGAAGCTGGATGGGCCCAGGCAGGTTATCCCTTTTTCTGAATCCATACTTTGGGTTCCTGGTAGACTTGCTTCACTTCAGACATGCAGAGAGCTCTTATCACATAACCAAACAGGTTGGGCCACGTTGCATGAATAAGAATCATAGACTGGCCTAGGCTGGAAGGGACCTTAGAGATCATCTAGTCCAACCTCCCTGTTGTGGGCAGGGATGCCTCTCAACTAGATCAGGCAACACATGGGGACCAAGCGGGAATCGAACCAACGACTTCGGTGTTGGTCATTGTTGCCAGCACCACACTCAAACCACTGAGCTAAGAGGCCCCCTGAGAAAAGATATAGCATTCAGATCTGAAAAAAATTGTTCTCATTTTTCTTTTTTTTTTTTTACAAACAGAGGGAGAAATTTTGGACTTGAAGCAGTAAGAGCTGCACAGGTTATTTTCTATTGTTGCTAAATTACTCAGTTTTGACTAAACTCTTATATTTGTTTGCAAAATTGGCCATGTGCTCTCCAGTGATTGAATATGTTTTTTTAAAAGTTAATAAGGTGGAATGGATTGCAAATGACTAGTTGTCCAGAAGGCTGTTAAAATCTTTTGTGTATCAAGTATTGCTCCGAAACTAACTTAGAACAATAAATGCTGGCAACAAGTCAATCAAAGCCCTCTGCGATTTAAAAAAAAAAAAAAAAAAGAAGTTCTAGTTTCTGGGCAGAAATCTACCTCAGCACTTGTCCGGTGGTAGCATCCCTTGCTGGTGGCTGCATGGTTCATAGATGTGTGATCAGTCTCTTGTTCCTTCAAACAGAGGAAGTCTCTGCGGGTGTGCACAAGCAGTACGAAGAAGCAGCCTTGCAATAAATGACTGTGGAGCTCTGCTGGCTGTCATGACTGTGCCTCTCCCCAGCACGTTCACAGCTGTAAAAGCTGAAAATGCAGCAGAGAAAAAGTAACAGCACGGGTGTACTATTCGCTAAGCACTTAAAGCATAGTGGTGGATGAACGAGCCATGGGAGCTGGATGTTGCTGTGCTTGTGGAAGACAATGAGGATGAAATCATAAGAAAATGAAGCACTTAAAGAGATTAAGTGAATAAATATTATAGTAGTAAGGGAGAGAATAATGCAAATAAAAAATTTCTGGCTTATTCAAATATTTGAATGAACAGTTGTCAGAAATTTCTTCCTGAGTTTCAAGATTAGGACACAAAAGCCACCTTTCATCATGGCACAATATGTGTATGCATCTTCACACTTTTCCTAGCTGAAGAAGGTTGGGGTGGGTTTTTGTTGTTTTCTTGAGAACTTGTTCATCTTATCTTTCACTCTTCCAATCTCTTCTGACATCTCTACTAACTCAAAACAGTAACTGCAGTAGTCCTGAACATTCAAATTTTGCCATATCTCTCTTAACCAGTAGTGTCTCTCTTCTAGACAGTTACCAAAACAACTGAGGAAAACCTGCCCTGTGCAGGTTTGTGTGCAAGATCCTTTGTGCATATCTGTTCAGTCTGTTGTATTTTAGAGTTAATTGTTAAACATATGTCATTTAAAAATAACTAATTCAAATAGCTGGTAATTATTTGATGATCGTTGACAGTAGTTCAAGTCTGTCATCTGTCTGTACTTCTTAATACAGATATTTACAGAAGATAAAAGTTAATGTCTGCTTCTTCTTATTAGTGTATTACGTAACAGCAGCTTTAAACTGCTTACCACACTTCCATGTGTGACTGAAGCCACATTATTAAAAAGCTGTGTCTGAAGTAAACTGGAGAATGGCCTACAATGAAGGAGTTTACTTGAGTTTCTGTGGAGTTTTTGAGTTTGAAAAGAGGAAGAAATTGTCAAGGTGCTGTTATAGGATGTTAGGCGTGTGGCCGCCTGTAGCGGACAGATGAGTGAATGTTTGCCTTAAACCTTCCTCGGACAGAAAACAAGACCAGTTCCTGGACCTGTGTGACAAACTGGTAAGTGCCAAATGGAACGTGGTAGAGGGATCTGATAAGGATAAGCAGGAAAGAGATGCCTCGAACAGCCTTGGCCCGAGAACCTATGAGGGAAGGAGTCTTGTGAAGATAGGATGCTCTTGTCTAATAGCATGTCTCCCAAGCAGATAGGGCAATTATCATGAAAAGTGAAGTCTCATATTGCACATCTGCATGTAGAAAAGTGTGTATAAATTGAGATGAGATAAACCAAAAAATTAGACAGAGAAGAAGCAAGACCAAGAAGCATGTAGACAGAGACAAAGACAAAAAGAAGTGCAGGGAAGTGCAGAAGGATTAGAAGTAAAGATCCTTGAACTCTCGTTGGCAGGACCAATGCAGGAACACAGACCCGTGATCTCTGTCTCTCTCCCCTCCTCTCTTTCTCTCTCTTTCTCTTTCTTTTCCCTTCCCCTTTCTCATTCAGTAATGCAAGGCCTATCATACTGCTTGCTTAGTTTATACTTAGTTTCTTTCTTGTAATGATTAAATATAATATAATTTATGTCCTTTTCCCTTGTTATCATTAAGTTGTTGTAGTCTATTATGTACCTATTCTTTTCCTGATTATCGTTAGAACATGTACTTGATAATTATTGACAGATTATTGTGAGTTCAACTTATACGTTATGAGAAATTAATAGATGTTTGCGTATGGACCTTGAGACCTGTCTCACTATTGTCCACTCTATTGGGGAATTACAAATCTAAGTCATTTGTCCACCCTCTCCTGGGCAGGACATTAGACCACCTGTTCCAGCTGCTCCAGCTGCACTGTGCCCAGCCCCTGGGACTAAGGAAGATACAGATGGTTGCCTCCAGCACAGAGGCTGTGACCTGCAGTCCTGCTCTGGCCAGCAACACTGAGTCCGTCACTCACCTCATTTGTACTGATCCCTTTCCAGCAGCTGCTTTTCAGGTAGCAAACATTTTCCTCACTGTGGCTAGAGGTTAAAGACCTTCACTCACTCCAGCAGATGATGCTGTGCCCTGACTCACTGCCATGACTGACACCAGGGACCTGGGCATCCTTATGTGACTTGACTCGAGGAGCTGCCACCCCATGCCCTCACACACAGAGGTCTCAATAGTAGCTGACACTTGGCCCTTGCATCAAACACACACAGGACAACAAGTGAGATTATGCACAAAACTAGTTAAGAGTAGATTTAATGTGCAGATATAAGAAGATGGGTCAGGCTGTGGTATCTGTGGGCTCAGCCCAACACACTGCTCATCAGCCACATTTTACATACAACAAGCCTCTTTTATCTTTTATACCTTTTCTGCCTGCCCCTGCTTTGTTGCTTCCTGCTGCCCCTTCCCTGCACTCTTGTCAGTTCTCACACCCCTCCCAGTCCTGGTTTATAGTCTTATTATTTGCAAAGTCCAGGTTGATATTTCTGGAATTGGCACCTCTAGTTTCTCAATAGTTCATCAACCAATGTTAAGTGTCAAGGTTCAATTCTTGTCATTTTCCCCATGTTTTTTTTTGTCAGGTCTGTGTCTCCACATATTTTGTCTCTGGCTTCCTCCTTCTTACTAGCTCTTCCATTGAAAAACATCCTTGTTCAGACATATTTAATAGAGCAGGCTCTCTCCTTGCACACATCTGTACACAGTCCTCCTTGGATGGGACAAATATAGTGACGTACTCTGCTCTTTGAAGAATTTAATTCATTATTTGAGGAAAAAAAGAAAACAAATTTCCTCCAGTAATTGTTTATAATATGTCCTTAGCAGTGATAATCCTCCCTTTCTCTGCCAGATCTAGCCTTTACCTATCAAAAAAAAACCACAAAAAAAACGCCAAAAAACATGTTATAAATCTTCTGTGATGCTGAACACCTGCAAAAAATTTTGGTTATTAGTTCTTACGATGGGAATACGAAATAGACACAAAACCTTTTCCTTGGGGGTTGGAGATATGGGGTTGGTAAGACAGCCTTCCAGTACAGTCTTGCAGTGACATAAATGACCACGTAGCACGTTATAAATGCAGATAGTTGTTTGGTTTTAATTACTTTCCCTTTTGCCCAAGAGTGTGCCACTTTTTCTGCTCTCCTACTTGCTAACAGAGTGTTGTTTCAGTTTGTTTCCCTGTGAAGGTACCATGGCAAATTCAGTCAAGCCAACAAAGAAAAAGAAGTTTACATTAACAAAGTCTGCTACATTTTAACTAGAGTTACCATCATGCTATCACAAAAACACAAATTTCTCCCAATCCCAGTGATCCAACATCAGGCAGCAGATTTCTAGCTGCTCTGGTACATCCCCAGAAAACTGCTTTTGCAAAACTACACATCAAAGCCAATCCAAACATAAGGTGGAAAAATCCTATGAAGTAGAGAAAATAATTAAAAAAAAAAGTGCTTCCTGCTGCATAAAGCAAATATGTGGATTTTCTTCACAGAGGCTTCAGTATTTTGTATGTTTTGCAAGTTTACTCACTGGAGAGGGAGATGGATTTTGGTTGTTTTCTTATTTCTACATCAATGAGGTGAGACGAGTAACAAAAATTAATAGTCAGCATACTGATGTAATTTCCATAAATTTCCTACTATACCTTCATGTCTCACAATCTAGAAAATACAGAAAGTTGAAATCTGCTTCAATGTAAAAAAAAACCCAACAACACAAACGAAACCAAAACCACAAGACCACAAAACCATAACCCAGGCAAAAAAAAAAAAAACGAACAAAAAAACCCACAAAAAAAGTAGATGCATGTCCCAGCTAAAGGAATTGGACATCCTACAGATAACTGTGACTGTCACAATTTCTATTAAACTCTGCAGAAGGAAAAGAGGGAACATTCAATCAGTTTGTTCCATGATTCTTTTCTTCCGGGGTCAGTACTAAGCAGGCAGATATATTCAGGAAATAGAATTTAAAAGAGTTTCAGATTAGAATTACTAATTTCTTTATCACATCTGGGGAAAATACATTTTAAATCCTCTGTTTTGTTTAACACAATATATATATATATATAAATGCAAAAGCACACAAGCTGTGTCAGAAGTAAAAAGCACCTTGGTGTAACGCTGTCATAGCAGAGAAATTGCACCTGAAATGTTCCATATAATGACAAATATTTGTAGGGAGACATAACAAACCAATTGCAATAGCTGAGAAATTAAGAAAAACTCAGTGAACAATAACTTTTGAGAAGGAATTGGCCACACCGCTGCAAAATGCAGAAACGCCTGATTCTTCTGCTGGTAGATGAACCTTAACTACAGCAAGGCACTTACATCCCAGAGTATCCTCTCTGTGGGAACCAGCTGTGACACTTAAAAATTCATATCCTAGCTTATTCCTCACAAACACACCCATGCAGATAAGCCCTGAGGTTACTTTAACAAAGCCAGAGTAAATTCTCCGTTTAGAAAAAGGCCTAAAGCATACAAATGAAAGACCAGATTTTCAAGCATCCAGCTGCTGTTGTTGTAAACAACAACTGCTGATTCTTTCCAAATCCAGTCAATGAGAATTTCAAAGGCTCCCAGTAACTTCATGTTCTCTCAGCAGCAACAGATCTCATCTGATCTACACTAATCTTAACAAATATGTCCTTTTCACTTGCATATGAAGTATAAAGTTATTACATTTTTTGTAAAATGTCCCCAGGCCATGGAAGTATGAAAACTGAACAATATTAGTTATATTTGGGAAAAATAGTGCTCTTTCTCTAAAATGAAAAAGTAAGAAATATAAATATTCTCGTACTTTAAACAGAGAACACTTCATCTGCAATGTACTATATTTAACCCAGGAGGTTACATCTATGAAAATTTCCACCTGACATTGTAAAATAAAGCTACTTAGTGCAGATAAAAATACTGGGCATGAAAATAAGGGATAAGGAAAATTTCCTGAGGTGGTTGTTTGGGTTTTTTTTTTTATTCCTGAATTTGTTCAGGTTTTCACTATCAATAGAACTGCAGCATAAATTATAGGAAGACTTATAGACAAGTTATCACAATTATTTGTGCTCCAATATTGAATAGAAGTACAGTGAAGAAGGTTGGATACTGAAAGCTTGGTGGAAAAGTTTTAGGAAAAGTCTCAGTAGTAAAATGAGCAAATGCTTAGTTTTCAAGAGTAAAGGGAAACTTTACACAATTTAAATGGCTCTACTAGAAGAGAGAAAGGAGGGAGATAAAGTCAGAGCAGATGTCAGATGTCTTTTGTTTTGTGTTTAAAACGGCATAGCAAGTGCCTGATGACAGCAAATGTTTTATTCCTCCCAACAAGAAATTTTTGCTTTGTGTGTCAAGCTGCAGCCCGTGTATCATGTAGAATATTTTGTTCAAGGCAATGTGCATGCCGTCTAGGTCACTAATGCCCTGACTAGACACAGCTTCACCCCGTTTGTAAGCAGTTCACTATGTCAGAGCATCTCTGCCTTTAGCTGATAATAACTTCAACATTCTTAATGCTTTGGTACAGGTAAACCCAAATATCTTGCTTTGCACTTCTGGACCATTAGCCTTATTTTATAACTTGACTTCTGATTGAAACCCGTGTTATTTGACAATTTTGCTATGTATATAATTTGACAATTTTGCTATGTATATAATTTGACATTAATTGTGACAATCTAACTTGTGAAGTCTGAAAAATCTAACTACTAGAGAAAGTTAGAGCTCTAATAGAAATGTCACCTGGCAAATAAAAAGCCAGTGCAGCACATAAATTTAAAGAAGTTATTTAAATTGTAAGTCTCGGTGTCTAATTATCCACTGTGAAGCTGAAGTGCAGGACAAGAGATTTCAATTACATAAAAATAAATGTGATCTCTAGTAGAATGCTAATGACCACTCTGTATCTTGACAGGCACTCTGACAGCACCATACACTTAGAATTTCATGCTAATGAATCAATGCGTATTGCCGTTGTCCTATGGCAGTATTCTTAACTGCTATGTGTAAACATAAAATTAAGGTTTCATTGAAAAGAACAGCATTTAGTGAAACTTGCCATTTGTCCTAATCTCACCATCAGAGTAATTTATTATAATCTGACTTAATCTCATCTCATCTCATCTCATCTTATCTAGGGATAATGATAAATTAGTCACATTCTAAGTAGTGTGGAGATATTTCATTTTTTGAGTTTATTTAATCAATTAAAATAAAGTCTACAAATTAGACTGATGAGAAATAGTGTGCTATTGAGGACTGTGCTTCTGAAATGCAAACTGGCAACTCATCTGGCTAGCTCCATAAGGGTTTTCTTCTCCAAAATCGATAGTCATGAGAGTTAGAAGCAGCATCACTGAAAGAATTGCACGTCAGATCACCATTACTTCTAATCTTTCTAGTGCTGGTAGCAGGTAAACAACACTGGTGATATACTAGAAGTGTTAAAATTATTTGGATTAGTAACATTCCAGATGGTTTCATTGTTTCCTGGTTTATGGTTACAAACAAGCACCAGATAGATAAAAAATCTTGCCATAAACTTTAATTCCAAACCAAATGTCTCCGTCTTTCTAAACTACACGAGTCCACTATAAGCCGCTCTTTCTGAAAACTAGTTAATTGTGTTGGTGAAAACACAGAAATAACATTTCTCACTGTAGTCACACAAAATGGCACTGCACAGTGGGTAATTTGCTTACTAAAAGCATGATCCTCACTTATGACATTTACTGTCACAGAATGCTAAGGTTGAAATGGAAATGTAAAGATCATCTAGCTTATCTCTTTTTAGAAGGCAAACTCAGCAATATTGATTTGTCCATGTTATGCTTAGAGAAACTCCATATCACCCTCAGACCATTTATTTGAGTTTTTTATTATCTACCGCTAGGAAAGCTGTCCTAATCCACATTTAAATCTTTTTTTTTTCATACAGCTGATAATTCTTATCCCACCCTTCATGTGCATGGAAGACAGAAAATTTCTCTTCTGCTTGAGAGAATTATTCTGTTAGTTGGTAAAGTAAATGTGTTTCCTCTCCTTAGACACAAAATAAAGTGTTCAGTTTTTTGTTATAAGTCATATTCACTGTACATCTGAGAATTATTTCTATCCCCTGGATTCTATCTTTTGGATCATAACTTTCTTGGAAAGAAACACCTAAAACTGGGTGGTTTTTGTCATAGAGCAGTTTACTAATTCAGCTACTTCTGCTTAGATGTACCACAACAGAATATTCCAGCCTTCTGTGTCAAAGATGAACCCCCTCCATGCCATGTTTTTTTATACAGATTAAGAGAATACAAGGTTACTAATAGGGGTCTAGTATGACTGAGACTTTCTAAGGAAAATAGGAAGGCAAGAGGAACTGACAACAAGCGTAACTTGATTTTTCCTTTCAGAGTTGAAGTTTTCCTTATGAGAATAGCGAGTTGAATGAAAATGGTTATTTTTTCAAGGCAAGGTAAATAGTACTGGGACAATTTTTAATATATGCCTAAATGTTCTTTCATTCACTCTAAGAGGAATATTGTCTTTTGGAAAATGGAAATATTGGACCCTAAGGAATGAAGACTTTAGAAACGGAATGACTTAGTGGCTGATTATAGACAAAAAAAAATCTCATTTCTAATGAAAGTAGGCAATTTTATTAATAAGAACGATGTTACACAACTGTACTGGGCAGTAGTTTAATGGAAAGTTAGAGAAAATCCACATGATTTCAATGTCTTACAGTATTCTGCCTGCAATTTTTCTTAAAGTAACCATAGCTGGGATGAAAGGAGGGGAGGATTCCACCGTCTAATTTTAAATATAGTTCCAGTGAAAGTGCCAGATGTTTCCAATAGTCTACTAACCTTCTCAACACCAAGCAGGAGCTAATATAATTATAATTTCTGTAACTATCTTTGCATGCAGCACAAACAGTAACTCTTCCATAGATGTATTTTGGATTGTTAATCCAATTTACTTGATCAGCTAAAATAGATTGCAACAATTATTAGAGTTATGGAATGGTTATTCATTGATATTTTACTTTGGTCCTTAACTGTTTTATGGGAAATTAGAATGTGCTAGAGTAAATCAATACGAGCAAGATATAATTATAATTCCTCCACAGATTTTTCTCCCCAATTTCAGGAAGCTCAACTGAGGTTTGACTAGTAAAGAAAGAAGGCAAAGAGAGACCTTAAATACTATATTCTTGTCAGTAATAGAGAGCTTGAATGAAATACACAGATTTTTTCAAATTACTATTTTGATCATCCTTGCAACAAACAAGTTTCACGGTTGAAAAGGAGCTTAGGAACATAATCCATGTATGCAAGGTAATAATAAAACTTAGAAGCATACTCCTAGAAATCAAGAGCAACTGCTAAAGGAAATAAAAGTGTCTATTTATTTCAATTGTTTGTGTTGTGAGATTCATTCAGCAGTAATAGGATGGATAGACGCTTGTAAGTAACATTATTAAAGTTCATGCTCAGATGTTTCTTTTTTATTTATTATTCAGGTGTGAATTTGTGATAAATTAGATGACAATCTCCAGCAGAAACTAGTTTCCAAATTTATTTTGTGTTATTTCTTATTCTATGAAGACATTCAAGATCATACTTCAGGGATTTCTCTTTATGTATTCAGTACTCACTTTGCATACCGAGCAATTGATGCCTGACTTAATAATGCTTCAGAAACTCACTTCTGCACTTCATCTACCAATTAACTTGGCTGAATTGCTTTTCACTTGACTGAATTCAAACATGCACATAAACTCATGTTTAAGTAAAAATATGACAATACATCACATAGGGATTTGTGAGTCAGCTCTCTAGTTGCAGGTCATGTCCATGTAGAGAAGTCTATGGGAGATACCTGAGAAAGCAAATGGGGATGACGGAACAATACAATTCTGTTTTGTTACTATCCTAAGAACATCCTCAGTACAGGAGAGATATCAAAGTGTTGGAGTGAGTGCAGAGGAGGGCAAGAAATCTGGTGAAGGGCCTGGAGAACAGACCTTGTGAGGAGCGATTGAGGGAGCTGAGTGTGTTCAGTTTGACAAAGAGGAGGCTGAGGGGGGATCTCATCATGCTCTACAATTACTTGAAAGGACTTTGTAGAGAGGTTGGTGCTGGTCTCTTCTCACAGGTAATTAGGGACAGAACCAGGGGGAATGGTATCAAGTTGCAACAGGGCAAGTTTAGGCTGGACATTAGGAAGAAATTCTTCATGGAAAGAGGGTTCAGGCCCCGGAACAGACTGCCTAGGGAGGGGGTTGAGTCACCATCCCTGGATGTGTTCAATTGTCGTTTAGATGTGGTGTTGGGTGATACGGTCTAGGGGTGACCTTGTAGCGTAGGGTTAATGGTTGGAGTCGATGATCCCAAGGGTCTTTTCTAACCTGAATTGTTCTAGGATTCTATGATTCTATGATCCTCAAATCAGCCTCTAATCCTTCTGTTCTTCACTGTAGCAGTTAACATTGCTTAATATTTGTTCATGGTACATGTAGTATCTGCCATCACTGTATTTGTGCTTTTGCAGTGGGGTTTGGAAGGTTTGGGGGAAGAAATTAAAACCTTTCAGCAGCAGTCAAGTAGTAATCATCATCTGCTGTCCACAGTTGGTAGCAGAAAGCACTCTTGCATGTCATGTGGGGAAACGTGGCTATCAAGAGCCCTGGCCCAGGCTGCCCAGGGAGGGTGTGGAGTCTCCTTCAAACCCCTCCTGGACCTGTTCTTCTGTGACCTGCTCTAGGTGATCCTGCTCTGACAGGGGGGCTGGACTAGATGATTTTCTGAGGTCCCTTCCAAGCCCTAACACTCTGTGATTCTGTGGAACATGTTTCTCACAGAAACATGCTATGTACCACTAACAAATATAACACATGTGAGAACTGCTTATTTAAATGTAGCCATAAAAAAAAACGGCCCAAAGTTGCATGAGGAAATGTTTTCCTGTGCTTTGGTGGGATATGAAACAGTTTAGTTGTTTCAAGCACTTTCTTGTCCAAGATATGATTCTACGGTTCTATGTCAGTATTGGATTTTAAGACTCTTCAGCTCTTGCAGTCGTTGTCTGCACGTGACAAGGTACCAAAGAACGGATGACTTTATGCTTTCTGAGTAGGAAGTACTGTCTATGCTAACTCAATTACTTTTGTTGCCTGATCTGTTTGCAAGGAAGAGAGGAAAAGACAGAAATATCTGATAAGTGAAGGGCTTAAACACCTAAGCAGAAGTTGAAGGAGCCATTGCATTTATTTAGGTTTAAGTTCATCTGTGCAATGCTCAATTCATTTCCCTAAGTAAGCAAAGAAAGATTCCTTGGCATCATGTGACTACAGAAGTGTTCTGAACTCTTCCCTGATATTATTATAAGATGCTTCTTTAAAAAGGAAAAAAAAACCTAAACAACGAAAAAATAAATAAATAAGTCTATGCAAGGTCTCAGACAAAATTCAAAGGAAAAATTTAATTTTCAAGCATAATTTTGGTCAGTATGACCTATGAGAGAAAACATTAGCTACACAGACATGTTTGGAACAAGCACACAGATTAACTTTTTAGAACTGAAGTCCTTCTCCTCTCTACTCCTACTTTTTTTGTACTAATCACAATAATTTCTCACATAGTAAGGTCTTATCTTCAGATGTCAAGTGTATCTGTGAGAAAATATTGAACTCCACTGTTAATGTATCGTTCAGGAAATATTTCAGAGAAGTTTCAGCGAAACAGTGATTTAGTGAAACAAATTTTCCCACTGCAATGTGATGTCAATCAGTTTCTTTAAATTCTGCCATTCTCTCTCCATGTCGTAAACCAGTTTCTTAGCTCTATTAGTAAAATCAAATGTATTTCAAGATCAGGGTAATCATTATACTATATTTGGACAGAATAAGTGAAAAATAATTGCCCCTAATTTAATGCTTAAACAAAACTGAAGTACAAATATTACAAAACTAAGCTGACCTTCTTACAAGCCATAACTACACCGATGTCTGAAAATCAAATCACATCAAGAAATTTTTATACTTTTTAACAAAATGCCAGAATAGGAATGTATTAGGCATCTGAATTAGAGTAAGACTGTAAGAGAAGATAGTAAAAGAGATGGACAATAACAGGACAGTGAACCGAAAGCAAGAAATAAACTGAATCACAAAGACCTGATAGCACTATTGATGTTCTAAGAAGATAAACAGTTGAGATTTTGCAAGCTGGTATCCATCTGGTAGCCACTCTAGAGCATGCCTGCAGAGGTAAACTTTACAAGGTAAGTAGAATTATAGCTAAGAAGATCTGCAAAGCTTACTGTTTTGTGGTTTTATATGGGTATTTGTTGTTATTAACGGAATGCAGCCAATTAAATTTTATTGTCTCATAAACCTCCAGGACTATTTCCTTTCTGTGAGTTCCCTATACCGCTATCACAGGTATTGCCATTTATAGTTGTCCATGAGGAGAAAATTCAAACTGTGTATTGCCTTATGTAACTAAATAAATACACAATTATTGATTAATCAGCTAATTATGCTATGAAATATGCTTCCTTTGTTTACAAAGGATTTAGCTCAACCGTGTCTGCATTCTCTGTTTTCAGGAAATATGCAGGTTATGTCCACATGATTTAATTATTCCCTTCCAATCCTGATAAGAACCTCTGAGTAAATGTTTAATGTCAGGAGGTTTTACGCATATAAAGCCAGCTCTGTTACCAATAATATGCAAGAAAAGCAATTCTTGTTTATTCTTCCTCACTATTTATTTTTCTTCAGTGAAGTTTCATCTTGAAAAGACCACTCAACAAATTTATGTTCATCTTAATTTTACACTACAACCTCTTGCCAAACTAAGCAGTCTCATCTGAAAACTAGGTTTGGCCCATTGTTATTTATCTCCTGAAATCTCCAAAAGTGTCTTATACTTAGGTATTTGGGGTTATCAGTATTTATTCAAGATAATTTAAGTACTCAAAGAAAGGCTCCCATGGAGTTCCTTCCCTAATGTCACCCTGGGGGGATTTAGCCTACTACCTTTAGAACAGGAATCTCAGTCTCTTCATGGGAAAACAAGCCACCACCCTCTTTCCTACTCCACCTCCCCACCACACACTGATATGTCTGCCACTTGAGCCATGGTTTAATTCAATCATTTCAGCCAACAGAAATCTGAGTTGAAGATATGATGTTTCACCTGATCTGTACACAACTCTTTATGTGACCCAAAACCTGTAACTATTAGATACATGGCTGTAATGCAAAGACCATTAACCATCTAAATAGATGGAAGTGTAGCAAACCTTTTAATGAGTCTGAAATAAGGGTCGAATTTGTAGTATAACTTGAAATAAGTTTCATTTATTTCAGAAAAAAGATAACTTAGGAACTGTAATTATGTCTTTTCAAAAAATCTCATTTTATATTTAAAAACATAAAAAATGACACATGCACAACTGCTGCTGTTATTGAGAAGCTGCTGAGTACAAAACTTCAAGTGCTATGAATTTCTGGAACTCTGTGTGCAGAACATACATTTCTCCTTCAAAAGTCACAAATATAAAGAAGATAATTGTAAAGAAATAGCTATACATACAAGGCAAGCTTTTGAAAATCTTCTCAAGAGATATTACTGAGAGTCTCAATATATATTACTGAGATATTTTTTCTTCTTAAGGATACCTGCTGGATTTATAAAGTAATGCCCAGATATATTACAGATATAGATTTTACAGGCTAGTCCTTAAAGGTCATTGTTTTGTCACTGGACAGTATGAAAGAAATATAGAAATACCAGTAGCAAAAAGACATGGTGTTGAAAAGTAATTGCTGCCAGTTCTCCTCAGATCTTCACTAGTTACATTTATTAATTAACTGCACACGTTGCCAAATTCTGCTGAAGAATCAGTTGACTAAAATTTACTACTTTAGTAGAATTATCTGAATTAAGTCTGATACTGTATCAATCTCAGAAAATTTCCAGCTACGGGAATATATTTTTAAAATCATATAGAGTGCTCTGTTTACATGACACTGTTAAAAACACCCTAGCCTGACACAACCAATACCGTTCATGTGCTGCCTTTCCATACTGCTGCACAAACAGGGCAAGTATCATGTTACCACTGGCAAGCAGCTAGGCATTTGTACATAAATAAGCAAAACACACAGTCTATCAAAGAAAATTACATTTGAAACATCCCAGAAGAGCAACGCTTATTGTCACGTCCCACTCAAAAGAAAGGGATTACTTAGTGAGAGAGAGAAGAGGAAAGAGAGAGATAGAGAGAGGGGAAGAGAGACAGAGATCACCGGTGTACACTCCTCCATTGGTCCTGCCAACAAGGGTTCAAGGATGCCATCACCTCTTATTTTTCATTTCTTCTCCTCTTGCTTTGTCTTTCTTTCTTGTTTTATGCCATTTCATTTTATACACACTTTTCTTGGGTCCCTCCCCAGATTGATCTATGTACTGGTGTATAGTATGTATGGGGAGAGGTAAGGGACTTCATGGAGTGTATGTTCACTTCATGGGACACATGCTCATGATAATCTTCATCAGCATATGCATAGGTGTCACCTGTCATATGCGTTTTGCTAATAATGAAGCAAGTGGCCAATCACTGGTCAACTGTCCATGGGGTATGAGCTTGGAGGCAAGGCCGTCCTGCCTTCACAAGGCTCCTTCCCTCATGCACACCCTTTCAGTAGTTTCAATGTGGCATCAAGGCTGTTTGAGGCATCTGGTTCCTGTTAAGGCTTATTAGCTCTTTAAACCCCCCTCCCACATTCCATTTGGCACTTAACGGTTTGCCACACAAGGCTAGAAAATGGTCTCATTTTTGCTGGTGGTCTCTTCAATACCAAGCTGGTGGTTTGTAATGCACCAAGAAATGTTTAAGACTAACATTCACACACCTGCTACACTTATTGAGACGAAACAAGACTAAGATTGCTGAAGCAGTAACTACTTTTGTTGCCTTATGATCTAAACCTGTTTTGCTGGCATTGTGTAATCAACGCAAATCACCGTCGAAGGGTGACTCGGCAAAAGTTAGAGATCACATTTATAAATGTAGGTTTTTGCCTTTGTACCACAGGTGACCAAAATAAAAAATACAAGTATGTACACACAAAGAGAAATTCCAGATAATATCAGAAAAGCATTTCAGTTCTATTTCAGCCCTGAGACAAGAAACTACACATTTTTTATTTCAGTTGAAATGCAGCACATTCAGAGCTAATAACAAATTCTTTCTGAACAATCCACCATTAGAATATCACATTTACTGCTATAGTAAGCTACTGAGGCCAAACAATTCACAGAAACATGATAATTTTATCTGTTTGCAAGGTTTTCCTTCCAGCTTCTCTTTTAAATGATTGATTTTAGGCTATATCCAATGCAGCAATTTCAAAAGCGTTAATGCCTGTTTTCCAGCCCAGATTCCTAGTTTTTAAGACTTGTTGAATGCTCTGTAACATCATGTTTTCAGCTCCTGTATTCACAAGCAAGGTCCAAACCTATACTCTATAAAAGATGTTCTTTCCTCAGTACCATCCAGGCTAGTCACAGTTTTTTATAGACTAGATAATATTCTCTCTTCTTCTAGCTTTCTCTTCACAGGATAAAATTTGTTTCATCGACATTTCCTGGAAGAAATGCATATAGGAGAGTAGTACAGCTCATAGAAGAAAATCTGGTTTTGCCAAATCTCTCTTTCATGAGAAATCAACTTGATTATACACATTGTCCGATAAGTCTCACCTCTGAGTGAGCTTCATTGAATCTGAAATTTATTGACAGCGTGAGCATCCACAGCAACACAGATCACCTTGGATGTGTGGTGTTACAGCTGATCTCGGAATGTTATGAGCTTGAAACATAACAAATCGACTGTGTATTTGAAGTAAGTTTGATAGACAAGCCAGGATATTTTCATGTGACAAGCCAACAGATATGAAAACTATGGCTAACTGTCACTTCACATACAAATTGCAAGACTCATCTATCTCAAAAGATCATGTGTTATTTGAGTTTGCATCTTGGATTTCTTAAGTTCTTACAAGGTTTCAGAAAAAGCCAAAGCTGATGCAAACAAGGAGCAGAAAAACAGAGCAGGACCAGTGACTGTAGCTACAAACATGTTTAGATCGCACAAGCAGTGGAGTCCTGCCATCTGGAGCAACAGAGTAGCTGTGATGTTTGCCAAACAGTAAAACAGATTACAAAGATGCTAATTCATGCTGGAGCAGTAGACATAAAATCTTCCACAGAACATTACAAATTCACACAGCGTTTCTTTTCATTTGGACTTCTGATTGAGCCAAGAAGTATGAAAAGTCCATCGGCATTTAGCCAAAGAAATCCTGAACCAATGCAGAGCTGCGGATGCGGAAAAACACAACTTATTCCGGCTGAGATTGACATTAACTTGCTTTCAATCTTTTTCCCCTGATTGGCTCTTTTCCTGATGGCAAAATATGTCAGAGCTTCTTATATTTATTGGGCTACTTATGCCAGCTCAGACAGCAGCAAAGGATCCTTGAATATAAATGCCTACCTATAAAATCAGGGACTTGGCCCAAAGTCAGATGAATCTGTGGGAATCTTTGCATTTGCTTCAATCATCTGTGATTGAACACAAAAAATAGTTTCTTTAAACTGCAAGAAAGAATACAAAGAACCAGAAAGAGGTAGCTAAACACCTGTGTATGTGCTGTCCTCTATAGCAGGTGAAAGTCTTATGTTACTACTCTATTTTAATTATAAAACTTAAAAAAAAAGTCAAAGGGGTTTTCTTTGTTCATTTGTTTGTTTTCACAGTGCTGACATAAAATGAAATGTCAGATTTCATTCGCTGTCCAGAAGTATTTGACAGTCCATTTCTGGATGGCTACTCACAGAGTTTTAAGGTAGACTTCAGTCTCTCTGGCCAAAATCAATAATGATGTTAACATGAATGATGCTTAATGTACAAAATGTGTTGTGAGGCACATCCAACAGCCATTAAAAGGGCTCCTTCACCCTCAGTAACTTAGGGTGATCATTGATTTTAGTATGATTGTTTTAAAAATTGAAGCTCTCGGTACTGATGATATAAGCTTCTTGAGATCTTGATTTTTAACCAAATATTTAAAGAAATATTCCTTTCCACTAATGCTTTTTCTTGTCCAGAGATGGAGAGATGGTCCAGCTACCACTGAAGTCAATAGTTTACTAAATACTTCACTAAACAGTCAACTGTTTAGTGAACTTGTTTAGATTTGGAGCACAACCTGACAGTTCTTTAAACTAAAACTTGAGAGAAGATGTCTAACTTAGTGTATAATGAGCACAGCGGTTGTAGTTCTCCATTTCTCTCGGTAGAGTTAACCATGGCTGCATATAATAAAGAAAACAAAAGAAATTAAATTATGCCTTAATAAATCTCTGATATTTGTCCACTCACAGATTGCCTACTGAAATCAATAAGAATATGAGTCAGTACTACTGTGGTAGAAATCAGTTTTAAGGTCATATATTATTTGCCTGTTTGCTTGTAATAGCTCAATTACTCGGTATTAATTTGACTGAAAAGCAAGAGACATAAGTGCCTGAGACCTGGAACACTATGGTGATTATTAAAATCATTAAGAAGGGGCTTTGTGTTTTAACAATGAATTACAACCTGACATCAGTAAGCTATGGATAAGTTCAGTAAAAGGAGCCCCTCAAAAGTGTCAACACACTCACTACTCAAGTCACTAACACCAAACTTTAGCACTGATTGGGCAAGTTGAAGTCAATCCATAATCAACAACAGGGAGTCTATGCTAAGAAAATTGAGGTAGAGAGTCTCGCAAAGGAGAACATGTGGGTGACTGCTTAACCACTCATCTGTCACAGCTGGAAGCAAAACATTCACTGTGGGGTCTTCTTCTATATCAGTCGTGCCTTCTGTATTTTGAAAGCAATCCTTAAGAATTTGCTTCAGAAGAGAAGACTAATTTGTTTTGTTTTTCCTAAATTAAGACACTTGAATTTGCTTAGCAACGTGTGACATCTTCCTGAAAAAGCTCAGTGATTCTTTCACACTGACTATCATAATCGTTAAGAAGATATCAACAATCCTACTGTTGTTTATAAATTAGAACAATGTTTAGATGATTGTTCAGAAGTTCTGGAAATTATGTGTCATTTCTGTCATCATGGGAACATTTTGGCAGTGAAAACAACACTCCAAGCCAAAATATAGGCATTTACCGGTATGAGAGATAGGTTATACAATTAAAAACAAACAAACAAACAAACAAAGAGCTTTTTAATGGAAGGAAAAAATTCTACTAAAGCAAAAAAAATGCTAATATTTCACAATTTATGAATGCAAGATTTTCACCAAGATTGTGACGTATTATTTCATTTCAGATCTGCCATGGTGTGGCTACTCCAGATTTCTTAAAATAATTGATTTTGTACCTGATAAATGGAAAAGAAATTTAAAGTAGATGAACTTGTATTTAAATATTCGGTTTTACTTGCCAGAACTTGAAATGTGAAAATACATTCTGGTCTGTGTTCAGCTCCACTGTTTAGAAATGCTTATGTACTTCCAGTAAAATCAAAGAGGAAGAGAATTTGATTCACTTCTCATGGAGAAGCTGTAGCAGTTTTTGAAAGGAATATTTGCTGAACCCTGGGCAGAGAAGGGTATCACATCTCCCAGAAGACTCCTTGGATGTGGAGCTGTTCTTATAATCAGCATAAAGCAACAGAGCACCAAAAGGAGAGATGAGTTTTGCTGGGTGAAAACCTGGTTGAATATCCAAGTCCAAAGAGTTGTGGCCAGTGGAGTTAAATGCAGCTGGTGACCGGTGACCAGTGGTGTCCCCAGGGCTCAGTGCTGGACCCACTCCTGTTTAACATCTACATCAATGATTTGGGCGAGGGGATGGAGTGCACCCTCAGTGAGTTTGCAGGTGACACCAAGCTGGGTGACAGTGTTGATCTGCTGGAGGGCAGCGAGGCTCTGCAGAGGGATCTGGACAGGCTGGATCACTGGGTCAAGGCCAGCTCCATGAGTTTCAATAAGGCCAAACGTCGGGTCCTGCACCTTGGCCACAGCAACCCCCAGCAGCGGCATGGGCTTGGGGAGGAGTGGCTGGAGAGCTGCCAGGCAGAGAGACCTGGGGGTGTTGGTGGGCAGCAGCTGAACATGAGCCAGTAGTGTGCCCAAGGGGACAGGAAGGCCAACGGCATCCTGGCCTGGGTCAGCAATGGTGCTGTCAGCAGGAGCAGGCAGGTGATCGTGCCCCTGTACTCGGCTTTGGTGAGGCCACACCTCGAGTGCTGTGTCCGGTTTTGGGCCTCTCACTGCAGGAGGGATATTGAGGTGCTGAAGAGGGTACAGAGGTGGGTTACTAGGCCAGTGAAGGATTTAGAGGAACAACTGAGGGATCTGGGGCTGTTCAGCCTGGAGAAGAGGGGGCTGAGGGGGGACCTTATCACTCTCTACTACTATCTGAAAGAATGTTGTAATAAGGTAGGAGTTAGTCTGTTGTCCCTAATGGCAAGTGATAGGACAAGGGGAAATGGCCTTAAGTGGCACTAGGAGAGGTTCAGGTTGGATTTTAGGAAGAATTTCTTTACTGAGAGGGCTGTCAGCCATTGGAACAGGCTGCCCAGGGAGGGGGTAGAGTTGTCATCCCTGGAGGTGTTTAAGAGACAGGTAAATGTCCTGAGGGACATGGTTTAGTGGTGTTGACAGGGCTAGGATAAAGATTGGACTTGATGATCTTGAAAGTCTCTTCCAGCTGAAACTGTTCTATGATTCTGTGAGAGGTGTGAAGGTCTGACTGTACTGAAGGCAGCTTATGTGAGGTGAAACCTAGGGGTGGGGAGAAATCTCTGGACTCCATGGATCTCAGACTGAGGAAATGAAGCTGTTTCTACCTTATCCTTGGGGAATGCATTAACCATCAGGCTCTTAGATCAATAAAGAACCTCATTCTATCATCAAAATTCATTCTGTCAACTTTCAATCTTCATTTTCCTTGGTTTAAAAATAAAAATGCTCCCAAAATTCCTCTGTGATTTCCAAGATGGTTAGCAACTTTTCTTTTCCTAGTCAAAAGTATTCAGAAGGAGATTTGCACATCCTTTCAGATGTTTCACAACTGTTGAGCCCTTTGATAAATAAAAAATAATTTCATAGGAGCAGGAAGAGCTAGATAAGGCAAATTCTTGTATATTGTCTCAGACCTGCTGCCTACAAATATTTGAAAACTTATTCACCATGAATAGTGTGAATAATTCTGTTTATATCAGCAGAATTATATACTGTAAAAAAGTTGCGCACAGAGTGAATAAATATGGGACTAAACACAGAAATTTCTAGATAAAGTATTTTTCTACTGTGGGAAATCTGGACTGCCTTCCATAAAGTGCGAGGAAAGAAAAGAATCAAGGAGAATTCAATTAATTTCTTAGTCTTGTAAAGCTTCCTCTTTTTGCAGGCTTTTCCTCACAGGTGTTCCTACTCACTCTAGGGACAGCTCTGCATGAATCAGTCTTGAATCGCTGAGATGCTTAGTTTGAAGTTTAAAATGGGAAAAGGGAATGGGTGAAAAAGTCTGTAGGGTGAGTTGCGACATTTTCCCTTGAAAGCTAGATCTACATAGGCACCTAACTAGCCTATTTGCTTCATGAATATAAAAATTTGAATCAATTCTGAATGCTAAAACTCCTCTAGCCCCAGCAGACATTTATTAATTCAGCATATAAGGCATCTAGAAATAAATTGCATGCACATGGGCTACATAGGTACTTTCTTAACAATATTTATTTGCTTTCTCTGCCACTAGAAGGAGGTGCTAGAATACAGAAGGGTCTGAAGGGAAAGGTGCCCTGCTGTATGTAATATAGTCTAGAAAAACAGAAAAGAAATGATCTAATAAAAATAGTGATTTCGCATTGAAGTGAACTCATATCAGATACCTTAGTGACTAGATTACACATCTACTAACTCATTCTATCTAGGACACTGAGATAGCAGCCATAGTAATCCACTTTTCTGGACATATATAACTCGGAGCATGAACTGGTTTTATGGAATGGATAAGACAGCTGCGGAGAAGAGATAAAAACATGTTACCATTTTAATATGGTATTACTTACCCACACACTATAGTGTGACAACACTGCATGGGATTATTGGAAACAGTGAGTCATCAACAATGACTGCATATATCTACACTGGCAATAGACACCTGTACCACAAGACAACAGGAGAAAGACAGGACTTGTTTCTTGTTGAAACACTATGCAGATATGCAAACTTAAAACAGGAGAATAACTAGAAAAATATATGTGAGACAGTTCAAGCCTGGCTTTGCAGCTGACACTGAAGCAGTTCTATTTACTCCCCTGAGTAAGTTGCCACTGGTTTTCTCCACTTGGAACTGAAAATAATCACTCAAATGTCCAGAGTTTGTGATCACTTGATATTTTTCCAAGTCCGACACAACACAGTAGCTTTACTCAAACAAAAAGTGAAGCCCGTACTCCAGACTATTGAAGTAAAATAGTTGCAGTGTAGACATTTTCTGTGCCTCTGCAGCTCCAAACACTGTCTAGAAATTTTATGGAGGAGTAATGGTAGTGCTAAATGCACAATAGTTGGATGAATTTTTTTAAGACACCGTTTAGAGTTGAGATAGACTAATAAAAAAGCATACAGAGATGAAACGTTACCAACAATACTGAGATACAGCGTAAACGAGGCTTCAGTAAGGAGTTTGACTGTTCATACAGAGCAAACTTTTATGTAAAGGAAAAAAAATACTCATATTCCTCAAATACACCCCAATGCACAGCTCAGCATTACACTGCAAATAGCCTAAGTCATATGACTGACTACTATTTTTTAAAACATTGCTTAAAATGCAGCTTATTTTACAAGGTAAGGAATAAAGAATACATTACAAAATGTTTTTGTTCTTAAACAGGATCCTTCAGAGATAATAACATGGAAGTGCTTGTGTCAAGATATTCTGTCATGAACTGAAGATAAAACGAAAACTTCAAGGAAAAGTCTGTGAAGGAGAAAATAACTTGGGCCAGGACAAACTTCTCTGCAAAGATTTAGTAAATTTAGGTTGTACTCTGTAAATTGCTAAAGCTCTGGGGCTGCCATCAAAATCAGGACAAGTTTATGCTGCCCCACAGCGTCTCAGACTGCACATCCCACAGCTGTTTGACAATGGACCATTATGATGATAAGAGATTATTGGCTTACATTCCTTGATTTTTCCATTTAATTTTCAGACACTTAGCTCAGCTCTCTCCTGGATGACACCAAGGCTTGAAGCTTTGTTAACAGCACCAGCTGATTCGGCTGGTGGATCAAATCTGAGAAAAATTCCAGGTGAGAACTGAGAAACAAAGAAGCTGAATGCCATCTCTCAAGAGATGAGTACAAGTGTATCTGAATCAAGAGTTCTTCTTACTGAGATGAGGCCTCTTGGGCTCCAAATGCTTGATAGGTAAAAAACTTTGCAACTTTCTGTGAGAAGAATTTATTTCCTATAGGGGAAAATAATACAAAGAACTCCATGACTACTTCACAGATTGTTTCTTTTTAACCTATTTTATTGCTTGTTGCATAACAGGACTTTGACAACTCTATGACAATGCATGTCATCCCACACTGAAGTCATCCTTCCACTCCTCCCATGCACTTCTGGGTGCCTGGGACTGCCCACCGGGTTCATCAGTCTTAGAGGTCATGTCCCAACATCCTGTAAGAACATTTTGTCTTGCCCCTGGGCATGAGTCATCTATGGTGGCCTTTTGTCCAGCTTTGCAGCTGGCTAGAAGAATTTCAAGATCTGACACCTGAATGAGGAACAAACCAACATCTGCCTTCCTGTTTCACTTCTAGGCTGACCTCAGTGCACACGAACTCAGAATAGATAATAATTCAATTTCACTTTAACATCAGCCCTCTCCTGTCTGCGGGGGTCAGGGTCCTGACAGCTCCTCCTGCAAACTTGCACCAGGCATTTGTTAGGGAGTAAATCAAAGGGAAGGACACAGAGTTTCTGACAGAGAGCATTGAAGTGCTTAAGTGCACAGAAAAAGAGATTAGAAGGTCCACATAAAGGATGTAACATTTCTGTCTAACTTGATGGAGACAAATATGACCTTCGACTCCAGTCACGTCACTGAGAACCTAAGTATTTACAAGCAAAAATAGTTCCTTTTGCCTCATCTTTTTGCCTTGTAGGGTTATTATCATCACCAAAAGCATTACAATGACTTATTTTTACTAGATGGAGTTTATGGAATATAAGAAACGTCCATTGTTCCTCTTTTCACCATCAGTGCACTGAGCTAGTTTTGAAGGATCTATGCACAAGCCTCACTGAAAAGGAGAAAAAAAGGTTTTGCTGCCTTCTGGAAAGTGGAAATGATTGCTGAGGGAGAACACTTGCAGGCTATTTCACAGAACATCAGAGCAGTTATAATGGTCAAAAGCCAAGAGTATGCCTGGAGACAGACAACAGTGGGGGTGGCTTGGAAGGGAGACAGTTATAGTTCAGGTGTAAGAAATGAGAAAACCTCTAAAACAAAAGCTTAAAAATGGCTAAGAAATTCATGGGAGCTATTATAAACAGTGTAAGCTTAAATAGCAGCATGTAGAAAGTAGTATTAGAACTATACGCATATTGAAAGACTCAGTAAGTGAAAAATGTTACAGAATAGAAAGTCTTCTCCTGGAATTGCAGAAAGACTGTTCACACTCTCCTGAAAAACTAAATGTTAATACCCGCAGGCTACAGAGAACCACTGCTTTATCCTCCTCTATGCTCCTCTTGTCATCCTTTATACTCTTCAAAGATGTGTTTCTGCGAAAAATGAGTTTTATTGGATTTTTGTGGGTTTTTTGAAATAGCTAATGAAAATGTTTGGACGTGAAAGACTATTTTTAAAAATGTGGGAAGAAATCAATCATTTGGTACATAACATGGTCTTTAGAGGTTGGAAAGCAGAGACATAGTAAGGTAAAAATGAGTGTCTTCAGTTCTACATTGAGTCAGCTGAATAAATTGGAAAAAAAGGATATTATCTGTAAAGTTTCTGAAGGCACATAGTGTGGCTGAACCAGAAATCTGTCAGAAACAGATCTTTTTCAGACTTATATTTTCTTAAGATATCTAGTATATGTTGATTATGCATCACCGTCAGTGATGAGTGAGCCCTACCTGTCCTTAATCTTGATCCTTGAGCCTTTTGTTCAGTTTTGTCCTCCACACCCTGAAGATGGATGGGGGTTAGAGTGGACAAGTGGTTGTGTGGTTCTTTGTTGCTGACCCAGTCATCTCGAAACACAAGTGTTTAGCAGCTTCTACATTAATTCAGTTTTGCGTCCATTTTGATTTCCTTTCTAGAAAAACAGGAATCAGAGAATCATAGGATCATACAATGGTTTGGCTTAGTAGAGACCTTGACAATCGTTCAGTTCCAACCCTCTGAATTTTAGTAATCAAAAGAGTCTCTCTGCTTTGTAAAAGTCTTTTGCAAGTTAAAGAACTAAGCCTGCTCGTCAGTGTGCTTACTTTAAAACTGATGTTGAAAAGATAATGTTAACCTGTCAAATCCTCCCCTTTACCAATACCTATTATTTGCTGTCACACCCAGACTAACGTGACCTCTGGGCTTGCTTTGGATCATAAGTTAGATTCAGGATACTCACAGACAACATAAGAGTTGAAAACACACCAACAATTAGAAAATAAAAGTTTTATAGAGCAATGAGTAAGAAACAACAGCTAATGAAGGTATTGCAAATACTGTTTTTACATTAGAGAGAAGTAGTTTAGTTAAGAGAAAGGAGACACAAAAGGGAGAAAGAAAAGGGGAAAGGAAAGGTCACCACTCTACATTCCAGCAGTATTTTTGGATCCAGGATGATGGAGTGCATCCTAACTGTAAGTTGCCTCTTTACAGTGTTCGGCAAACCCAGGCCCCTCCTACAGATGGAGTCTGCATTAATTTCCATGCTGGCACTGTGTTATCTTCCAAAAGATTCCCCAAATGAGTCAGGGGATTACCTGGGGCTCTCTGGTTGTTTGTTACCCCTATAACTTTCCTGACTGTAGTTTCACCTTTTCTTGAGCAGTTTGACTTTATTGCGTTGTCCCATTGTTTATAGGAATAGAATTGTAAAGTCAACAACGTATGAAGGAAACAGTCCATCACTGCAGGGTCTGTTCCCATCTTTGTGGTTTTCTGTGAACAATCCTCTTTAAGCACTAGGCACAAGTGGCAAAGTAAGGATCCCAGCTCTTTTGAGACATCCTTCTTTTACAATCTCTCACATTTGCCATACACCTAGTAACATCAATTTAATTTACATGACAGAACCACCACCAGTTTGCCAACAAATTAGATCAGAGTAGGCCAGTGAGAGGTTGTACTGTCCTTAACCATAGCTTCCTGCACTTTCCATTGGACCAGTATTCTATAGACAATGAGAAATAACATCAAAAAATGCATAGTATACCTTGCCCAAATTATCTCATTGTTCTGACATTACAGAAAACATGAGGCATGTATTTGAAAACTAACTTACTTCCTTCTCCTAACATGTGTATTAATTCCTTTGTAAGTTTGTTTGTTTGTTTGTTTGTTTGTAATAAGAGGATTTCTCCAGAAGCATAAGCAGTATTTCAGATGCACATAGACTCTCTCTGGAGAGACCTGGACTTATTTTCTCTTCCTCCTAAAAGAATATCTTATGTTTTGCAGCTCCATATTCCAGTAGATGTTTTAAAGTAAACAACGAAAATAAACGTAAAAGCACCACCATACATCACCGCCAGTTGACGGATTGATTTTTGAATGTACGGAGTGGAGCTAGCATCCCCATCCTGTTGAAAGTCAATGAACACTGAGGACCAAATTCCATTCTGAGGATTTCCTCTAAATTGCACACAATTACCACTTCCTAAGCTTTTCTTTCTATTGCCAGTGTATAGTATCAGCAATATTTTTCCCCAAGATATATTTGCTTGTATCATCCAGCTCAGAATCTCATTTAATCTTCCATTCAGATATCTTATTTCATTAGGTGGACTTTTTATTATTGCTTTACCCTTATTGATGTTCATAAGTTTGTCCAATTTATTATGTCCTGTGGATTTCATTAGCATGTTGTTTGCCCCAAGTGAGAAAATAAGCCTGTGTAAATGAATGGTATTTCTCTCCTCACTTCAGTGCAGATATGCTGATCCACACCGATGGAAGCCTATCTGAATGTCCCCTGAAGATTGTTAAATGAAACTAGAATTGAGCAATTGACTGAAGTATCCAGTGTATACAATTCTTGCAATTATAGCCTGATCATAATCTTTCAAATCCGGCTGTCAATCCTCATAAAATGCTCATGCACCATCTCCTCGGAAATACAGTGAATTAAAATTTTCTGCAAGAAGTCCTCATTTGAATTAAATGGATACAATTGTGTTCTGTTTCAGTGAAATTGTACCAGCAGACAGTTCAGACTGATCAACAAAATGCTATTGTAAACTGTATGCATCAGTGAATCATCCTAAAGAAATCACAGTTTTAAGAATATAAATCTTTTCATACACAGGAAAATAGAGCTATAAGGGTCAAAATGAAGATTGGTTTACGCATGAAATACATACATATGCATATACATGAAATAAATGCAATCCAACTGAATCTGGATTGAATGCAATATCTGGCTTTTATAATATTTTCTTAAATAATATTTCTTAAAGATAGCTCTCAATTTATTTTCCATGAAAATGTTAACGAAGTTCAGAATGAGCAAAATTTAAATTGCGGTAATATTTATGGTCTTAGTGTTTATTAAGACTAAGATTATTTTCTCCGGTTTGTGAATATCAGACAAATAGTTAAAGAGCTGGCATATGAACATTCCTAGATTCCACAGCTTGAAGGTTTTAGAGATCTTTTTATTCCTGAGATGAAACCCGTTTTCTTCATCAGTTAGCCACAATGAACGACTAAGCAACAGCAAAACTTACTTAGATTGACTGTCATGTAGTAAGCCGAGTCAGCATATTTTCTATTTCAGTGATTGCCGTAAGGACTGCCAAAACTGCTCTCAGAACCACATCTTGTGAAGCATCCCATCTGATTCTGCAATATTTGTTTGATTTAGTCTTCCCCATAAGGCAGTAAAATTGCCCCCAGGATCAAAAACATAATGCAGAGTTCAAGTATATATTTTACATACAGAAAAAAAAAAGTTGCAAAATGATAGAATTTAAAGTGTATCAGGGGGTGATCATCTATCACAGATGTTTCTAGGAGAGGTTCTGTTCACTTTAAAGGCAAATTTTGTAGTGCACAATGGGATTGTAAGACTATGTACCAGACAGCAGAGAAATTAATGCAGTGAGTTCTAAACAGTTTCAAAACAGCCATTTTGAGTCCATAGTTTCCACTCTGTCAAGTATAAGGAACCAAGTGTATAGAAAGACATATGGTCAACACGTCCTACTAAAAAAGAAACTGAACAATGAGGAGTATTTTGAGGGAGAAGATGATCACAGAGAAGTGTATTTGTGAACACTATCTTCATCCCCTGTGTTTCTTTACCTCTCAAAGAGCCTCCTTGATCTCAATCTATCAATCAGCCTTGGAAAAACTTCCTGGGGGAGAAAAAAAAAGGTGTCCAGATTGTTTTTTCTGGACCTAGTAAATACTTTTGGGGTTAGTCATGGAGTGTGAAAGACCTTAACACCAAGAAATATCAGTGTTGTTCTCTTCCTCAGAGAAGGAAGAACATTTCACTGTGGTTCTCCTGATAGGCTCAAAATCAACAGACACTAGAGGAAAAGAAAGAGCTCCGGAGATGAAGGGAAAATGAAAGGGGAAAGGGAATGCTACTCATAATGCTCAACAATAGCTACTGGGCCCATACAAACTGGAATTACGGCACATGCTGTTCAGCACATCTTCTGACAGTTTACCTGTGATCTAAAGGACAATGTGCTTATGGCTGCAATAGGATACCCCATTGACTTGTACACAAGCTTTAGCTTGTGTAAACACATATAAACACATGTGTTTATAACAATTTCTGTCTGCCAGACTTTATTTCCTATTTCTATAAATCCAACTGTAGACCCCTTTTTTTTTGAAAAAAGTATCACACACACACTGAGCTTACTTAACAAATACTCTTACTTGTGGCTTGTCAAGTCTTACACGACTGGGGAAAAAATAACTTGGGAAAGTTCACATTGCATATGTGGTCCTGCTTTGTGTCAGCACCTCCAGACAGCAGGTTCTGAGAAAATGAAAAGTTGTACATTAGCACAGAACTTAATTTGATTTCCAGCCTTGCTCGTCAGACAGCTTTGAAGCCCTGAAGGAGCTCTTCTAGCTCACAAAGACCTTCCTGGGTGCCTATTTCATTCAATACTTTTTCTGTTCAGTCAGGGCTTTCTTCTAAAAAATCTTTTAATCCTTAATATAGTACCAGTATTTTTCAAAACAAACCAAAGTTGTACTTAAATCTGGGAGTTGAATTACAAGGCAGAGAAGAGGCAGTCTTGCTTCCTTTGGGTACATTTCCAAAGACTTGCAGGGAGGTGTCTTGGCTCACTTTGTCCGTACTCAGAGTCAATCTAGGTCCATATAACTACTGTTATCTTCACATGGAATTCAAGCTAAGCCTCTGAGTTACTTTAATCAAGACTTAGCGCTATGTGAGAGAAAATACACCAGAGCATCCGAAGTGTGAGTATGCATTTGGCTGAAAAAGATGAGCTAGACATACATGACCAAAAAAAAAAAAGAAAAAGAAAATGAAACTGCATTTTATCCCTATTAATGTAGAAGTCACTTTCTCACATTAGGTAAGTAAGTCTCAGTGTAAAGCTTTATCCCAAAAAGGAAGAAACTGCATTAAAAGGGTAAGAAATTTTAAAGGAAGGACTTGAGATCAAAGGGGTAAAAGAAGAATAAAATGAATCTGTGATATGGCACTGAAGAAACACATGGCATATTGGGGGCATGGAAAGCAGGAAAAGCATTGAATGGTCATTGTTGTCAGGAAAAGAAATTATTAACAAAGAGAGAAATTGTAGGGTAAGAGTGCTACTGGGGGAAGGCCAGAAGTGCTCAGTGGGATGCACAGGAAAGAGATCGGCTTGCACTGATCTATTGTTTTTTTCAGAGAAATACTGCATTTATTAAGTTTGCTTTGCTGGCCAAGGAAGAAAGGCAAGGCCAACCCCTGCCATTCCCTGCGTGAATCTTAGGCATGTCCCTGCCAGTGGCCAATGTCAGATTTGAGATGGAGGTGTGAGAATGAGAGGGACTGAGGAGGAAGTAGAAGTTACTCTCTTCATTCCCCAGAAGAGAGAGCAGTCTTCCCTTGTGTGTCCCATCAGCACTTTGGGGGCTTGCCTGAATATACCAGGCTCCACCAAGGTGCAGCCAGGCAAAGAGAAGAAGAGTCATCACGTGATGACAGAAATGCTCTTATGCTTTGAGATGGAGGTGTGAGAATGAGAGGGACTGAGGAGGAAGTAGAAGTTACTCTCTTCATTCCCCAGAAGAGAGAGCAGTCTTCCCTTGTGTGTCCCATCAGCACTTTGGGGGCTTGCCTGAATATACCAGGCTCCACCAAGGTGCAGCCAGGCAAAGAGAAGAAGAGTCATCACGTGATGACAGAAATGCTCTTATGCATCAGCAATTCCTAGTAACAACACGAAGAGGGATTTGGGATTTTAGTGAGTCAAGTTGTTGTTTATTTATTTATTTATTTTAAACAATAACTTATCCCATAGTCTCACCAGAGGCTGAAAGTTGTTGCTTCAGAATTTTACTTCATCATCTGTGTTTAACCATATTTGCTATTTTGTCCAAAGGATGGATCTAGGGACAAGTATCTTCTGCTCTCTGTGTAGGAATTATAGAGCTTTATAGAGACTGTGGACCTCTGGAAAAGGCCCACAGTCTCTGTAATATAGACATATCTTTAAATCCCTTTGCTGTAAGTAATAGAACACACGAGAGAATAAATAAAATAGAAGAAAACAGTATTTTGATTACCGCTACCTTGTTCTTGAACAAAAAACTGCACAGGTAAGAATGATGGCATCTTTTTCCACCAGTATGATTCACCCATAAAATAGAGTTGTATATTTATGTATGCATATATGAAGAAGTACAACATTGCACTGACCTATGAGGTAAAAACATGAAGAACAGCAAAGACTTTAATTTCGGTAAATAGCAGAATTTTGTGCATGTGTATATATATACACACACACAGAAATAGTAGGGTTTATGAGCATTTTTGCTGTTAAAGGTTCATCAATATTATTGGTGACTGAAACATCTGTTCATCTGGGGCCAAACAGCAGAGAACAAGAGAGTAAAGCTATTTTCCGGTATTCTTTACTATAATAATCCATGACAAAGGATATATTTTTGTACAGATGTGAATTATGGACGTGAATAAGTTTGGTCTTCAAAAATAAGTCCCTTTTTCACAGCTGAATTTAAGATATATTTAGAAGATATTTACCAGCTTCTAGGAAAAGAGGAAGAAAATTCTTTTCCTAAAGTATTTCCATAATGGAAATAGGATGAGTGTGCTTATAAACAAAAAATTACACAGGGACTCTTGTGACAAATTGTGAGCCTGTGCCAGCTGAAGGAAGGTTCCAAAAGAACCTTTAACAAAGAACCAAAGAAATTTTTCCTTTTTGCATAGGATCCTAACGAAATTTGCATCAGCATGGGGTGGGGAAACAGAAGTTAAAACACCTGTTTTGTAAGTAGAAGTGCAACTTTCTGAGATACAAACCCATCCAGGTCAGCTCTCTCTAGAGTAGTTTACCCTGCATCTCCAATATAGTCAGGTAAATTTCTCAGCTAATATCCATGGCTCCCATCAGAAAGTTTAGCTTGCAGTGTAGACCTTGTTACAGAGAATAAGCCTATCCATATATAGATACAGCAGGTATGACCATTTATGAAACAATGAAAATAAAGTTTAAAGAGAAGAAACTTGAAAAATTACAATTCAAACATTATACATGGAGAAGCCTTCCTTTTCAGAAAGATTGTCCTTCATTTTAGGCAGAGGTGTGGTTTTTCATTGTCTCTGTTACCAAAAATCCTGAAGGTGAATCAATCAGAGCAGCTGAACAGCTCATGATGCTTACTTTAGGCTTAATTCGTGCTGGTTGTTTTAAGTTCATGTGAAATGTTCATGGAAGTAATTTGCAAGTTAGCTAAGTGTACAAGGGAAAGCTTCCTGACTGAAATAACAGGACAAAACAAATTAACCAAAACCTAACCCATGTATTGAAGTAAGTTCAGAAAAGATTTTCTGACCTGAGAAACTAGAGCACCAGGGTTGCCACTGTCAATAAGATATACTGGTAACACTTGTGTAGGAACTACACAAAGCTGTAATGGAACTTTGGCACCAGTTCTTTGTCAATATCCTGACCAAAAAACATCATAGTAGAATGTTCATTGCAGCTCTGTCATAACAAATTACATCATAGGAATGTGCTCAAATAGTTACTGATCAGATGGCAAGAACACTTTCTGTCTGTGGGTTAAAAGGATTCTGTTATGGAGTTTTTTAAGCTACACAGCTGCCAAATAACTCAGCTGGTTTTATTCTCAGACCTTGCAGTAATGCACTGAATTAACTTGTCTACCAGTTTCTGTTCAATGTGGTTTGCAGGATTACACAATGCACATTATACAGCAGTTGAGCTGTTACCCATGAAGCAGTGCTTTTTCAGATACAAAAGTCAGAATTCTGAACAAAGTGAAACAGCTTTTGCAGTAAAACCACTACCAACTCGTTAAGTTACAGCACTCAGTAGCAATCATACTGTCGCACTGTCTCGCTCACTTAGTGAGACAGTGAGAAATTACTGCTAACAGTTGCACAACTGCTACTGGGTTTTCACATGCAGATGTTGATGATCGCAGAGAGATCACAACGAGATGGAAACATTACAGGATATGGGTACAGGAAGAGAAAAATGCAGTAGAGATAGAGTTAAAATAGACATTGCTATGGAAAAACGAGCTGTGCAGTGACGGATTTTTCAAATTGTGGCTTTATCAGTGCTTTGCACGCAGGGAGAAGACATCTGAAATCACCAATGGTCGCTGCTATGGTTTGAGCAACTGTGAAGGAGGGAATTTCAGGAAGAAGTTTGTCATTAAAACTAGCTAGTTGCAGACTGGTCACCAGCAAACACCGATCTTGGAAGGGCATTATTCTAATCCAAACTTCCACCTCTGTAACTAGAAAGGGAGGGAGAAAATTCAACAAAAGGGGCTCAAGAACTGAGATTTAGGACAGAGACTGTTAATTCACCACTTATTATCAAGGGCAAAAAGTAGAGTAGACTTGAGGAGAAAACTTCCATTTTATTTGCCACCGCCAGCTCAACTAATTCAACTAGATCAGAGTAGGATAATGGGAGAAATAAACACATTCAGATGCTAAACACACCTTCACCCCCACCTATCCCTTCATCCCAGCTACCCACTCCATCCCAGTGGCACAGCCGGGCAGGGAATGGGGGTTGTCCATTACACATTGTCCATGCTGTACCTTTGTCCTCTAGTTGAAGATTCCTCACAATCCTCTCCTGCTGCCACGTGGTGTCCTCCTCATGGGAGACAGTCCTACAGTCTTCCCACAATGTGAGTAACTCTAAGTCATGGCATTCTCACGGTGTGTCCTCTGCTCTGGCATAACCCTCTACTATGATATTTTTCTTGGATGTAGGGTTAATGGTTGGACCTGTAGGGTTAATGGTTGGACTTGTAGGGTTAATGGTTGGGCTCGATGATCCCAAGGGTCTTTTCTAACCTGAATTGTTCTGTGATTCTATGATTTGGCATGGAGGTCTCCACAGGCTGCATCCTGGATATTTCACCACCACCAATCTCCTGGTCAGCAGGGTCTTATCCTGCCATCTCACTGCAGTCCCCAGGGAATTCTCTGCTCTGGTGCCCTTCTTCCCCACCTTTTTCCTCACAGACCCTGTTGACCCTGTGATAGCTTCTCTCATATACGCCTCCTCTCTAAAACAAACAGCTCCCCGACACAAAAGACAGGACAAAGAGCCTGGCCCAGTAGATTTCCCCTCTTTAACACATTGATGGCAGAGGCACTGATTGGCCTGGCCTTGGCCAGAGGCAGGTCCAGCTTTTGCCTGGGGCTGACAGAGGCTCCAGAAGCTTCACACAGGAGCCACCCCCACAGCCTTACCGCCTCTACCAAAAATAATCACCAGTTTAGAATTCAAGATTCTTGAGACTTACTGTATTAAATTGTAATGGAATACTTACTCAGTTAAGTTGCCAAAATATTTAGGCTGCAACATATGATTGCAATTCTGTCTTGCACAAGGTTACAGTAATTTCGTAACACTGACTTATTAAACCTTTTTTAACAGTTTGAAATATTCAGAGAAAACTCCTAGCATTAGTATGCTAATTATCATGCTGAGTCTAAAAGTCAATATTTTCTCAAGTTCTTTGGTAATGATAATCATCAAACAGATGCAGAACTGCAACTGCCAGAGAAACTATTTGGGACTTTCAAGAGGAGTAGAAAGTACATGATGTCCAGTCTTTAGTGCAATAATTAACCAATAAATCTTTTTTTCAGCTTTTTATAACAGTTGCGGCTTTCATGTGACAAAATCTGAGTTGTAAGGCGTAGAAAAACTGGCTAACTTTTTTGCCATGATTCAGACAGTTATGTCTTGGCTTCATGGTGAGATGACATTCAGGTATACATCAGTCCCTCATCCTCGCGTGGTATCATCTGGTGGAAGAGAGACTGTGGTTGGCAGGCAAGAAAAGAGCTGAGAAGTTCATCCTAAGACATCACAAGGTTTGCCCTTTTTGCATGGCTTATAGCGTTCCATAAGTGCATAACTGCTACGGTACTGGATACTAAGTCAGTCTACTATGAGATCCTGAACATAAGAAGACTCTCTAATCTTACATTAAACATTCTATTTCAGGGTTTTTTTGAGACAGAGAGTCAGGCACTTATTTGGATAGATAAGTAAATGAAAGTAAGATAAGCTAATGTCATTTATGCCTTTTGCTTGTGTTCCAGTTGGCTCAGAGCAAAAGGCTCAGGATAAGCCCTGTATATCCCATCAGTCTTTGCTATGACCAACACAGGTCGAAGAAAATCTTCCAATTATGAATCAAATGACAAAGACAGGAAAGTTAGAGGCACAGCATCTCAGGTCAGATTGCCTTTAGAGCAATTTGGATGCAGTAAATTCAGGCTGCAGAGATATTGTAGCTAGCAATTTGCATGCATCTGGTCTAGCAGGGAGTAAAGGAAATCATTACTGCTAGTTTCCCAGAGGAATCTCCAGTATACTGGAGATGCTTCATCAAAAGGTGACACGTAAGTGCTAACTGCTCCCATCAGCAACAGTTCTTTGACACCTGTAACGCTAGCCAATTATCAAGCTTGTAAGTAGTTCAGTACAACAAAATAAAACATACAGGGCAGCTTTTAGCCTGCTGCTAAGCCTGTGTTTTGTCAGATGCTTTAAATGTATCTGAAAATGGCACTGAAGTTCAAAAGAAATAGTTAATCTGAAATAATTCCTCTGTAATGGGTCCTTCCTATAAAAAAGCTTTTAGAGATAGGCAGACAAATAATGAATCACCAGATGCTGGATGCCTTATTCCTGTGATAGATTTTTTTTTCTCTTTACCTAAAACTTTAAAATGTCATGAGTTTACCAGCAGCTCTGATCACAGTAATTTTTTACCATAGTTTACATCTATGTTGCTTAATTAATTTAGACACTCTAACAGTTACAGTTTTGGCAACCAGTTTTACAAAACAAAAAAAAGAAAAAAAAAAGAAATTCTAGATAACTATGAATTTAAGCAGATGTGAAGCACACAAATTTAGTTCATTAGCATAATAAAGTCAGCATTGAATGTCAACCAGAAATGTGTTTTACTTAATAAAAACAGATTGTCCCAGAATAATAAAGCAAATTATGTTTAGCATAACTTATATTCTCACAGTTAAGGTCAAATTAACAAATCAGTGGCTTCTAGCTTTATTTATTGCTTAAATAATATTTTGTCATATCTAGTGATATTTGCGTGGGTAGTATCTTAAATTATTTGTGATCTTTCTACTTGTAATTTCTATGAGTTAGTAAAATACAAGATTTGTAGGTCTTCTATGGGCACAGGAGAGAACACCAACAGACCCCACGTCACTGATGAACAGAAATAATAGTAAATAATTATATGACCTTTGAAAAGCTAGTCTAACTGTCGATAATACGGTCGTATTGTATACAATAATTGCTGGAAGTGACTTGAAAATTAAAACTTATATTAAAGGTATAGCATTGGCCATATATTAAGAAAAGGTACAACACTGAGGAACCTTCCAGGGCACAGTGCAACGGGTATGTAACAAATCTGTTCTACAGAAGTCCTCTAGGCAACCTTAGATGCTGGTAAACATCAAGTGAGCTTGATATGCTGACTTTAAGAGAAACTACCTGGAGAGTGTAGCAGAGTGAAGATACCACACCCAGGAGCTTGAAGTTACCATGGAACTGATAAGCTGCATATTTGCTACTCGGGGCCAACAGTCTGTCATTTTTTTGACAAAATGCTGTCATTTGGGTGAACTATGCTCATTGTTATCTCGTGGGGGATTTAAACTACCCAGCTATTTGCTGGAAGGCCCACACAGCCAGCCCTCCGCCATCCAGGATGTTCCTCCAGTGCATGGATGAGAACTTCTTGATGCAAATGGTGAATGAGCTGACCAGGAGAGGAGCGCTTCTGGACCTTCTGCTCACCAACAAGGAAGGTCCAGTTGAAGCAGTGAAGGTTGAGCGCAATCTTGGCTGCAGCGACCATGAGGTGGTAGAGTTCCGGATCTTGTGCGAAAGGAACAGAATACCAAGCAGGATTGCAACTCTGGACTTCAGAAGGGCCAACTTTGGTCTCTTCAAGCAATAGCTGGGGGATACTCCATGGGACAGGGAACTGGAAGGTAAAGGGGCCCAAGAGAGTTGGTCAGTATGCAAGGACAACTTCTCCCAGGCTCAAGATCAGTGCATCCCAACAGGGAGGAAATCAAGAAAGAGATCCAGGAGACATGCAGGATTAACCAGGGATCTGCTGGGCAGACTCAGGTGGAAGAAGAGAGTATATAAAACGTGGAAGGAGGGACTGGCCACTTGAGTGGAGTATAGGACTGTTGTCAGAGGATGTAGGGAGGCGGTTTGAAAAGCTAAGGCCTCGTTGGAATTAAACTTTGTGAGGGACATCAAGGACGACAGAAAGGGCTTCTTCAAATACATTGCCAGCAAAACTAACACTAGAGGCAATGTAGGTGTGGCAGGTGCATCCCCATCTAGTCTGAGATGTCTCCCCTCACAGCAGTTGCCGGGCAGATTTCAGAGAAACTGCGGGAAGTTTCTGGCTAGTTTGTGTCTACCCCACTAGCCTAGGGGTACGCCCAGGAAGTTGGCTGGGAGTCAATAGGAGGCCAGGATGGCTTTGATTGACCACAGCTCAGATTCGACTGAGCTTTAAAAATGGGGTCCTGCTGGGCACGCACTAGAATCGCCCCTTCCGAGCAGCAGATTCTGCAGTCAGGGCATCAGCCTGCCCCTTGGTTTGGGACGCCAGCCAAGGTGACTCCGTGAGGTTGAGAGTCCTCATCTGTATACAAGTGAGTGTATTTATGATCAGGATTGTTATTCTTTGTTAAATGTTGGGTGTAGTGTAGTAGCCGCTCTTCTAAATGGATACCAGAACTTTTAAACTTGGAGGATCTTTCATTTCTTAAACAAATCCAATTTAATTACTAGTGTGGAATTTTCTGAGATTGGAAGCACTCCTCACAGTAGGCCCTCGGGTGAATGAGGTGGGTGCCCTGGAGGGAGAGGATAGAAAGGAGACAGAGGATAGAAAGAAGGCAGAGTTACTGAGTGCCACCTTTGCCTCTGTCTACACTGTTGGAGACTGTCCTCAGGAGTCTCAGTCCCCTGAGGCCCCAGAGAAAGTCAGAATAAAGGAGTAGTTTGCCCTGATTGAGAAGGACTAGGTCAGGGATCAGTTTGAACACTTGAACATCCATAAATCCATGGGCCCTGATGGGATGCACGTGCAGGTGTTGAGCGAGCTGGCGGAAGTCATTGCTAGGCCACTCTCCATCATCTTTGGTAAGTCATGGGCTACAGATGAGGTGCCTGAAGACTGGAGGGAAGCAAATGTCACCCCAGTCTACAAGAAGGGCAGGAAGGATGACCCAGGTAACTACAGACTGGTCAGCCTCACCTCCATCCCTGGAAAG